>NC_042622.1:164869854-165023782 GCF_901001135.1 Rhinatrema bivittatum | reverse complement strand
CACCCAGTACCATCTATCCCAATCCTCTCTCTCTCTCTCTCTACTGCCCCCACCCAGGAACCATCCATCCCCACTCCCTCTATCTACTGCCCCCACCCAGCAACCATCCAACCCCAATCCTCTCTCTATACTGCACCCCACCCAGCACCATCATCCCCAATCCTATCTCTCTCTACTGCCCCCACCCAGGACCATCCATCCCCAATCCTCTCTCTCTCTCTCTACTGCCCCCACCCAGGACCATCCTTCCACGCCCCTCTCTCTCTACTGCCCCACCCAGCACCATCCATCCCCACTCCCCTCTCTCTACTGCCCCACCCAGCACATCCACCCCAATCCTCTCTCTCTCTACTACTCCCACACAGCAATATCCATCCCCACTCCTCTCTCTATGTCCCCCACCCAGCAATATCCATCCCAATCCTCTCGCTACTGCTCCCACCCAGCAATATCCTTCCACACTCCTCTCTCTCTCTCTCTTACTGCCTCCACTCAGCAATATCCATCCCCACTCTCTCTCTCTCTACTGCCTCCACTCAGCAATATCCATCCCCCTCCTCTCTCTCTCTACTGCTGCCACCCAGCACCATCCATCCCACTCCTCTCTCTCTCTCTACTGCCCCCACCCAGGACCATCCATTCCCACGCCCCTCTCTCTCTACTGCCCCACCCAGCACCATCCATCCCCACTCCCCCCTCTCTCTACTGCCCCCACCCAGCACCATCCAACCCCAATCCTCTCTCTCTCTACTACTCCCACACAGCAATATCCATCCCCACTCCTCTCTCTATGTCCCCCACCCAGCAATATCCATCCCCCAATCCTCTCGCTACTGCTCCCACCCAGCAATATCCTTCCACACTCCTCTCTCTCTCTCTCTCTCTCTACTGCCTCCACTCAGCAATATCCATCCCCACTCCTCTCTCTCTCTACTGCCTCCACTCAGCAATATCCATCCCCACTCCTCTCTCTCTCTACTGCTGCCACCCAGCACCATCCATCCCACTCCTCTCTCTCTCTCTACTGCCTCCACCCAGCAATATCCATCCCCACTCCTCTCTCTCTACTGCTCCCACCCAGCACCATCCATCATCACTCCCTTCTCTATTTCCCCCACCCAGCAATAATCATTCCCACTCCTCTCTCTCTCTCTACTGCCCCCACCCAGCATCATCCATCCCCACTCCTCTCTCTCTCTACTGCCCCCATCCAGCAATATCCATCCCCAATCCTCTCTCGCTACTGCTCCCACCCAGCAATATCCTTCCACACTCCTCTCTCTCTCTACTGCCTCCACTCAGCAATATCCATCCCCACTCCTCTCTCTCTCTACTGCCTCCACTCAGCAATATCCATCCCCACTCCTCTCTCTCTCTACTGCTCCCACCCTGCACCATCCATCCCCACTCCTCTCTCTCTCTACTGCTGCCACCCAGCACCATCCATCCCACTCCTCTCTCTCTCTCTACTGCCTCCACCCAGCAATATCCATCCCCACTCCTCTCTCTCTCTACTGCCCCACCCAGCACCATCCATCCCCACTCCTCTCTCTCTACTGCCCCCACCCAGTACCATCTATCCCCAATCCTCTCTCTCTCTCTCTCTACTGCCCCCACCCAGGACCATCCATCCCCACTCCCCCTCTCTCTACTGCCCCCACCCAGCACCATCCAACCCCAATCCTCTCTCTCTCTACTGCCCCCACCCAGCACCATCCATCCCCAATCCTCTCTCTCTCTACTGCCCCCACCCAGGACCATCCATCCCCAATCCTCTCTCTCTCTCTCTACTGCCCCCACCCAGGACCATCCATTCCCACGCCCCTCTCTCTCTACTGCCCCACCCAGCACCATCCATCCCCACTCCCCCCTCTCTCTACTGCCCCCCACCCAGCACCATCCAACCCCAATCCTCTCTCTCTCTACTACTCCCACACAGCAATATCCATCCCCACTCCTCTCTCTATGTCCCCCACCCAGCAATATCCATCCCCAATCCTCTCGCTACTGCTCCCACCCAGCAATATCCTTCCACACTCCTCTCTCTCTCTCTCTCTACTGCCTCCACTCAGCAATATCCATCCCCACTCCTCTCTCTCTCTACTGCCTCCACTCAGCAATATCCATCCCCACTCCTCTCTCTCTCTACTGCTGCCACCCAGCACCATCCATCCCACTCCTCTCTCTCTCTCTACTGCCTCCACCCAGCAATATCCATCCCCACTCCTCTCTCTCTACTGCTCCCACCCAGCACCATCCATCATCACTCCCTTCTCTATTTCCCCCACCCGGCAATAATCATTCCCACTCCTCTCTCTCTACTGCCCCCCACCCAGCATCATCCATCCCCACTCCTCTCTCTCTCTACTGCCCCCATCCAGCAATATCCATCCCCAATCCTCTCTCGCTACTGCTCCCACCCAGCAATATCCTTCCACACTCCTCTCTCTCTCTACTGCCTCCACTCAGCAATATCCATCCCCACTCCTCTCTCTCTCTACTGCCTCCACTCAGCAATATCCATCCCCACTCCTCTCTCTCTCTACTGCTCCCACCCTGCACCATCCATCATCACTCCCTTCTCTATTTCCTCCACCCGGCAATATCCATTCCCACTCCTCTCTCTCTCTCTACTGCCCCCACCCAGCATCATCCATCCCCACTCCTCTCTCTCTCTACTGCCCCCATCCAGCAATATCCATCCCCACTCCTCTCTCTCTACTGCTCCCACCCAGCACCATCCATCCCCACTCCCCCCTGTATTTCCCCCCACCCGGCAGTATCCATTCCCATTTCTATCTCTCTCTCTACTGCCCCCATCCAGCAATATCCATCCCCACTCCTCTCTCTCTCTACTGCTGCAACCCAGCACCATCCATCCCACTCCTCTCTCTCTCTCTACTGCCTCCACCCAGCAATATCCATCCCCACTCCTCTCTCTCTACTGCTCCCACCCAGCACCATCCATCCCCAGTCCCCTCTCTATTTCCTCCACCCAGCAATATCCATCCCCACTCCTCTCTCTACTGCCCCCACCCAGCACCATCCATCCCCGCTTCCCTTTCTATGTCCCCCACCTAGCAATATCCATTCCCATTGCCTCTTTACTGCTCCCACCCAGCAATATCCATCCCCACTCCCCTATTTCCTCCACCCAGCAATATCATCCCTACTCCTCTCTCTCTCTACTGCCCCCACCCAGCACCATCCATCCCCACTCCCCTCTCTCTCTATGTCCCACACCCAGCAATATCCATCCCCACTCATCTCTCTCTACTGCCCCCACTCAGAAATATGCATCCCACTCCTCTCTCTCTACTGCTCCCACCCAGCAATATCCATCCCCACTCCTCTCTCTCTACTGCCCCCACTCAGCAATTATCATCCCCACTCCCCTCTCTATGTCCCCCTCCCAGCAATATATATCCCCACCGAGCAGCATCCATCGCTATTCACTTATTTTCTGCCACAAGGCAACAACGATCACCACTCTTCTCTCTATGTCCCCCATCCAGCAGCATCCATCCCCACTCCCCTCTCTATTGCCTCCCACCCAGCAATATCCGTCCTTAGTCCCCCTCTCTCTATTTCCAACCACCAGGCAATATCCATTTCCACTCCCCTCTCTATTTCCACCCACCCAAAATCATCCATCTACACTCCCCTCTCTCTCTGTCCCCCCACCCAGCAATATATATCCCCAATCCCCCTCACTCTCTCTCTGCCACCCAGCTGCATCCATCCCCTCCCATCTCTATTTTCCTCCGCCCAGCAATATCTATGCCCACTCCACTCTCTCTATTGCCCCCCACCCAGCAATATCCATCCTCAGTCCCCCCCTATTTCCAACCACCAAGCAATATCCATCTTCTTTCCCCTCCTTCCCTATTTACACCCACCCAGCAGTATCCATCCACACTCCCCTCTTTCTCTATGTCCTCCCACCCAGCAATATACATCCCCACTCCCCTTCACTCTATTTCCCCCACCCAGCAATACCATCCTCACAGCCCCTTTCTCCTTTTCTCCACACCCAGCAGCATCCATTTCCACTCCTCTCCCTGTCTTTCTATTTGTCCCACCCAGCACCATCCATCCCCACTCCTCTCTCTCTTTCTACTTTTCCCCACAGCAGCATTCATCCACACTCACCTCTCTATTTCCCCCCATCCACCAGCATCCATCTCCACCACCCTCTCTCTACTCCCTCACAGCATCATCCATCCCCACGCCTCTGTCTCTATTTCCCCTCATCCACCTGTTAGGATTTGTAGGTATGTGGGCCCCTGGGCCGAGGTGAGAGATGGAGCCGCCCACAGGGAGGAGCCCTGTGAGCCTCACCGTCAGGAGGCAAGGTCTCAGTGATGTCAGACACAGCTATAGATAGAGTCTTTATTAAGAGATAGAGAGTCACTGCCCATGGAACGAAAAAGTCTCAGAGTCTGTGCGATGGGGTATACCCAAAGGGAAAACCTCTGTAGTGAAGATATGGCAATGGTCCGCAGAGCAGGGTACACCGATGAGGTTCCTCAGTAGAGATGATACAATAGTGGTCCGTGGAGCAGGGTATGTCAGTGAGGGTTCCTCAGTAGAGGTGATATGGTAATGGCCCACAGCACGGGGTACACTGATAAGGGTTCCTCACTTAGCGATGACACAGTAGTGGTCTGCAGCATGGGGTACACCGATGAGGGTTCCTCACTAGAGATGGTACGGTAATGGTCCGCAGAGTGGAGGTATTCACAGTAGCGAAGGTTCCAAGAGAAACCCCAGGGAATGGGGCAGGTAGCAATCCAAGGTGTTAGGCCCTCTGAGGAGCGGATAGCCAGAGATGAGGAAAGGGCCCCCAAGGAGTGGATACCCAGAGCGTCTCATGCCGAAGAGGCAGGAACAGGAAGTCTGTGGTGAGCGAAGCGGATTCAGCAATGAGGGAACTCATTGCCAAGTCGTTGGTAAGCAGGGCCAGCCGGCTTAAGTATCCTGGTGGAATGACATCAGCCGGAGGGGAAACCTCCAAGATTCCCGCCATGAAGTGCTTAAGACTGGCCCGTGCACACGCACCTATAGGATACCAAGAGCAAGATGGCGGTCGTCAGCTTCCGTGCCGTCCAGGGAGGCCTGGGAGTGGTAGGCAGGCCGGCGATAGCTGGCGGAGGCCGCATGTCTACCCAATGGAGTCAATGCTGTAAAGAAAGAGGTGAGCAAGAGCGGTCATAGCCGTCTGCGACCGGCTGGCGTTACAGTACCCCCTTTCTTAGCCCCCCCCCCCCAGGGGTTTTGGCTTTCTTGGGTTGGAAGCATGGAACTGTTTGATCAGCTCTTTGTTGAGGATAATGACTGCAGGCTCCCAGCTGTTCTCTTTGGGGCCCAATGCTTCCCGCGCTTCCTTATATCCAAGATGTCCTCAACCTGATATGTTATATCCTCTTCAGCCACCAGAGGTTGTGGATCAGGTGGTTTCTTAGAGAATTCCGATGGCTTTAATAGCGAAATGTGGAAGGCGTTTTGAATCTTGAGTGATGTGGTAGATGAAGGCTGTAAGTGACCGGACCCAGCCGGCAGAGTACAGGAAAAGGCCCGACGTATCTGGGAGCGAAGCGAGCTGAAGACAGCTGAAGACAGTTTCAAGCGGATAAAGTGGGTGCTGAGCCAAACTTTGTCTCCAGGGTTCAACTGAGGAGCTGCCCGATGATGGACATTGTAGAATCTTTTTGCTTTCTGAGAGGCTTGCAGGAGCAGGAGTTTGGTGTTTTGCCAAAGTTGGTGTAACTCTTGTACAGAAGCCTGTGCCACCAGAGATGACACAGAAAGGGGTACTGGAAGAAGAGGCAGAGGTTGGCGTCCGTATACTATTTGGAAGGGCAATAATCCAGTAGATGCAGATTGGTGGGAGTTTAAGGCAGACTTGGCCCAGGGTAGTAAATCAGACCAGTCATTCTGCCGCGGTTCGTCCTCTCTGTCTGTCCATTGGCCTGTGGGTGGTAGGCTGATGTGAGGTCCAAGGCTATGTCAAATTTCTTGCATAATGACCTCCAGAATTTCGCCGTAAATTGCACCCCTCGATCAGAGAGTATATGTCTTGGGAGTCAGTGAAGGCGAAAGATGTGGCGAATGAACAATTTCGCTAACTCCGGAGCCAAAGGTAGACCAGGTAATGCCACGAAGTGAGCCATCTTCGAAAAGTGGTACATGGTGACTCAAATGGTGTTGTTGCCACTGGATAGGGGTAAATCCACAATGAAATCCGTGGCTATGTGTCCACGGTTCACTAGGTGCAGGAAGAGGCTGAAGGAGCCCCCAGGGGCGACCCGCCGGTGGCTTCTGACAGGCGCAAGTGGGGCATGATTCTACATACGCTTGGGCATCTTTTTTTATGGTTGGCCACCAGTAGAATCTCTGAAGATTGGCAAGAGTTCTAGCTTGTCTGGGATGGACTGCCAAGGAATCATGCGCCCAGCAGAGGATCTTCCTTCAAAGTGGTCAGGGAACCACCGTCTTCCCCAATGGCACTGTGAGCGTGGCGGAGAGAAGAACTTTTGTTGGATCGATGATGTGCTGTGGAACGTCTGGAAGATCTTCAGTGGTGAACGAACTGGAGAGTGCATCGGCTCGGGTGTTCTTATTAGCTGGCCGGTATCGTAGGAGGAAATTGAACTGGGTAAAAAAGAGAGACCAACGGGACTGCCTGAGATTAAGGTGTTGAGTATGGTGCAAGTACTCGAGGTTTTTGTGGTCAGTGTATACCGTAATTTGGTGTTGCGCTCCCTCGAGTCATGGATGCCATTCCTAGAAGGAGAGTTTAGTAGCCAGTAATTCCTTGTCCCTGATCCCATAATTATGCTCCTCTGGATAGAAGTGTCAAGAGAAGAATGAGCACAGGTGCAAGGTGTGATTGGCTGAGTGCTGGCTGAGGTCTGCACCAACACGGAGACCATTTTGATGAAGCGTCCACTTCGACGATGAAGGGTCGTCTGGGATCGGGGTGATGCAAGCATGGTTCTCGTAGGAACGCCTCCTTAAGCTCTTGAAAGGCTGTTACAGCTTCAGGTGACCAATGGGAGGGATTGGCTCTCTTTCAAGTCATAGCTGTGAGTAGGGCGGTCAGAGTTGAATAATGGTGGATGAACGACCTGTAATAGTTAGTAAAACCAAGGAATCTTCGAAGCACTTTAAGACCCGTTGGCTGAGGCCAATCCTGAATACTCTTAGTCTTTTGTGGATCCATCTGGAACCCTTGGCTTGAGACCACATAGCCCAGAAAGGGGACAGACTCCTGTGAAAGGAGCATTTCTCCAGTTTGGCATATAACTGGTCATCCCTTAAGCGTTGTAGGATGTTGGTGACGTTCAAGTGATGGCTCTGGAGGTCTTGTGAAAATACCAGGATGTCGTCCAGATAAACCACAACACAACTGTAAAGCATGTCTCTGAAGATTTCGTTCATCATTTTCTGAAATACTGCCGGGGCATTGCAGAGGCCAAATGGCATTACCAGATATTCAAAATGGCTATCGCGAGTGTTAAATGCGGTTTTCCATTCGTCGCCCGACGTATCCTGACCAGGTTATACGCTCTCTGAGGTCCAATTTGGTAAATATCTTGGCCCCTTGGAGCCTGTCAAAAAGTTCAGAGATTAATGGCAAGCGGTAGCGATCCTTCTGGGTAATCTCATTTAAGCCGGGGTAATCTATGCACAGCCAGAAGGAGCCTTCCTTTTTTCCCCACAAAAAAAGAACCCGGCTCCAGTGGGAGACTTTGAAAGCCGAATGAAGCCTTTCGCCAAATTCTCTTGAATATATTCAGACATGGCCTTTGTCTCAGACAGAGAAAGTGGGTAGACCCTTCCTCGGGGAGGCTCAGTGTTAGGAAATAAGTTAATAGCACAATCAAATGAGTGGTGAGGAGGCAAAGTGTCCACGGCTTTCTAGGAGAACACATCTTTGAAGGAGGAGTACTGCAGCAGAAGACCCGGAATAGATGTTGTACTGGCTAGGCTAGGCAAGGCTTCGGGGACACAACCTCCAAGCACTTTCCATGGCAGGAATTACCCCAGTGGGACAATTGTAAAGTGCTCCAATTGAATTGAGGTGTGTGTAGTTGTAACCATGGCAGTCCAAGGATCACAGGGTGGATAGCCTTATCCAGTATCAAGAAAGAAATGGTCTCCGTGTGCAATGATCCGGTGCGAAGTTGAATGGGGACCGTGGAGAAGGTAACTTCGCCTGGTAACAGTTCGCCATGGATAGAAGAAAGTAGCAATGGCGTTGGTGTCCAGACAGTGGGGATCTGAAGGTGTTCCACGAGTTGTCTTGAGGATAAAATTTCCACCGGCCCCAGAGTCCACGAGTACCAGGGTGTGAAATTCCAGAACGTCTTGAGTTAATTGAGACAGGCAGTGTCAGCGGAGAAGAGGGTGCGGTCAGGCCTAGGAGAAGTCCTCTGGCAGAACCTAGGCCTGGGAGTTTCTCGGACAAAGTGGACAGGAGGGTACCGCATGATCTGGTTGGCCACAATTGCTCGTGTTAATCTCCGCCCAGATGAGACCAAAAAATCTACTCTCTTGTACCCAAAATTAATCTCACCCTATTATGTGTTTTGTAAAATCGCAATTTATTAAAGAATAACTTTTATTAAAAAATAATTTATTGCGGAATGGGGTAAGTTTCATATATTTTGACGCATGCCTCCACGGCCTTGCTTCAATTATTGTGTTATAATCATCAACTTACCACCCTCCCACTCACTTTTTTTTTATTCAACTTTTTTTTTTAAATTTAAAAAATATGATTATGTGTGAATCAATCTGTCCTCTTAACCATATCCCCAAGTTCACCAAAAAATGTGTCCAAAAAAGTTTTGGAAATTTTTACTCTGTTGGTCCTTACTTTTTTTTTTTTATAAAAGTCAAGCTAAGGTATTCTTCACTCTTATTCCAATTGTATATTGGTGTTATTCTTTCTTTGTCTATGTAATCCAAGTGTTTCTTTATTCATTGAAACTTTGTTTCTTCATTAATTCGTTAGATACCATTAGATGTTCACTTGATCTGGAAGCTTGAATCTTATATAATTCTCAAATGAACTTTTACTGTGACTTGAGGGGTTTGGTATGTATGAGGATCTAATATCACATGAACTTGACAGAATAAATTTTCTCAAACGCCGGTTAAATATTGCAAATCGCAAAACCTTTTCTCTTATATGCTCCCAAATGCCAATAGAATGTTATAAATCACAAAAACTTATCTCCCGTATGCTCCCGAGCATACTTATCTCCCGTATGCATACGGGAGATAAGTTTTTGTGATTTATAACATTCTATTGGCATTTGGGAGCCTGCCGGCAGCCAGCAGGCTCCCAAAGATTTGGATTACAAGGGGCTATCTTGCAGGGGATTCAACTCCTGTATCAATCCCCTGAATCCTTCCTCCTAGTTAACGACTCTCTGTCAGATTGTTATGCTCAGGCTTGTGGACCCTTGGCCGACAAGAGGATGGTATACCTTTTGGAGGGTCCATAGGGTTTCTTTTCGGGTGGCGAGGCAGAACAGGAGGCGGGACCAGCTGACCCTTGGCACTGGAGGCTGAGGCGAATATGGAGGCGATGAAGAGACGAGATGAGGCGCTGAGTCTTCACCACTGGTGGTCTGCGGTCCCCCCGGGAGGAGCCCGTAGGGACCCGACCGCTGGGACTTAGGTGGACCTAGGGAGGTCAGAGCTATGGTGCAAAGGCCAACTGGAACTTCGCCCTGGAAGCCCGCAGTCCCCCCAGGAGGAGCCGTAGGGACCCGGGCCGCTGGGACTTAGGTGGGCCCTTGGAGACAGAGTCTTGGAGGAGTCCTAGGTCAAGTGCCAGAAGGTCGTCGTTCGCCAGTCCAAGGTCGTGCACCAGAGAGTCGCCGCTTGCCAATCCGAAGTCAAGAACCAGGAACACCAAGACGTAACAGGAGCAAGAAGCAAGAACTCACCGAGGCAAGCAGACTCAAACAACACTCGCAAGAGACGTTGCCAAGTCAAGGAATGAGCAGAGGAAGCCTCTGCTCTGGATCATTGGAAGCAGGTGAGCCTAGTTAAAGGGACCCGGATCCTTTAAATGCAAATGAGTTGACGGCGGCCATCTTGGATTCCATGGCGGCGGCCATCTTGGATCTTCTGAGGATTATGCCTGATCAGACAACCAATATTGAGAAGGAAAATACCCAGACGCCTCTGCTGTTCTGTGGCCTGTCAGAGCTGAATGAACTCTGAGTGACTTTCTGAGCATGACTGGCAAAATGTCTCTGAGCAGGTAGACATACTGGCACCAACAAGGGAGGCCTATTCAATGGGTCACAACGAAGAAACCAACGGCGGGAGCTTCAGGCACTATCTCACTGGACAAGATAATTAACAGGACAAAAGGATTATCTGGAGAGTGAGGGCAAATGAGCTACACCTGGGAAAACTTGTCAGGGCAGTTCAGGGATAGGTTGTCATGACAACAGCATGATGTGACTCTGTAAATGAGTCTTTGGGCAGTCACGTAATTCTAGAAGTTTCAGCAATACTGTATGTTTAACTATAAAAAAAGGGTCACTTCCTGTATTCAATGAGATGCTGGTCAGTTTTGTAAGACAAAGGGCACCCAGTATGCAGCATCTCCCAAGAACACTTATAATGCCAAATAAAATTTACTTTATACCTTTTACTGAGTCTAAGTGTTCTTGTGTCCCTGGCCCTAAGTACAGAATATTATGTACACTTCCCCGGTGGAGGAGAAACGCCGCTGGGGAAAGCAGGCCGGCTTCCCCTGCAGCGGGCAGCACGGGCCCTCCTCCGGGGCTTTCATGGCATTGAGAGTCAGGTAGGGGAACGCGGTCGTGGGGCGGCACGGCCGCGGAGCACAACACAGATGCCATACCTATTAAGAGAGGAGTGAGGCAGGGCTGCCCTCTGTCCTCAATTTTGTATATCCTGTCCTTGGACCCCCTTTTACGTAAAATAGGAAATTCACAGATCATAAAAGGGTATGGAAGCTCTCACACACAGTTCACAGTTGCTGCTTTTGCAGATGACATGCTTGTTTTCTTAACAAATCCGATTTCTGCTTTACCTGAGGTATTGAAAATTCAGTCTGAATTTGGCAGATTTGTGGGTCTAAAAGTTAACACAGAGAAATCGGAAGCATTAGATATAACCGGGAGGCTGAACCTTCAATGGCCGGGCCCCTTCCCCTTGAAATGGGTCTCCTCTGATCTTAAATATTTGGGAGTGAAAATTCCAGCTGATCCTCAGAGATTATATGCACTTAATGTGGGTCCTTTAAAACAAAAATTACTAAATCACCTTGAATTATGGCATAACCTTCCCCTCTCCCTTTCGGGGAAAATACAATTATTAAAGATGATGGAGATCTCCAGATGGATTTATCTGTTCCAAATGTTACCTATATGGCTAAACCATCAAGATATCTCTGACATAAACAAAGCGATTCGGAAATTTATATGGGGAGGTCGTAGAGCACGAATCCCGCTGGAAAGGCTTATGCAAGCTAAAGAGAGAGGGGGTCTTGGCTGTCTTAACTTGGCTTTATATAACTATGCAAGTTTACTCCGCCATATAAGGGATTGGCTTTTTGGGTCCCATTATTTCTCACCATTGGAGTTTTATGAAGACTGGGTGGCGCCATTATTTCTGAGTTCCATACTACACGTCAAAGCAGAATTGATACCTAAACATCTGTTACACAGTAAAGTAATTTCTCCTCTGTGGAAGGTGTGGAAATTTATTTGTGGGCAGCTGGGAATTCCAGCGAATAGCTCTGCTTGTTTGCAAATTACAGGTTGTCCTCTTTTCTGTCCAGGACTTGGCTCTTCTCTTATTTCTACCTGGCAAGTGAAAGGTCTGACAACTCTTGCTCAATTTTTCAGTTCTGGAACTGGATCCGCCTACCTGCTGAGTTTTCAAGATCTGAAGACTCAATACTCCCTATCCAATAAAGATCATTATGGATTTTTGCAAGTGCGTCATTTTATCCAGGAGTTAATACACGAAAACACGACCCTGCCACACTTTCTCCCGCTACGCAAAATGTTTCTAGGCATCAATGGCAAAAGGAACAGATGTGCAGAATACTACAAAGCGCTTTTGGACCTGAGACCTACCCTGTATCTTACTCGATTGCTTACAAAATGGAATGATACTCTGAATTTATCCATTTCCACTGAAGAATTTCAAGCATGCTTTGAAAAGATTCCACGGATGGTAGAAGACGTTTCTCTTAGGGATAAGCAGTACAAACTTTTACATTTTGCCTTCTATGCGCAACAACAAGCCTTCTATATGCGTTTAGTCTCTACATCTACTTGTTTGAGGTGTTCCAACCCTCTGCCAGACTTCCTACATGGTATTTGGTTTTGTCCTAGCATACAGAACTTCTGGAGCGAAGTGCGGAATCTTCTATCAAGTCTATGGCAACGGCAGATATCCTTGGCCCCTGAAATTTGGCTGCTGGGTGTTTCTGCAGAATCAATGGACTGGAGCTCACAGCATCAGACACTACTGGTAGACAAGATGGCCTTGATGGCAAAGGCATCCATTCTTGCCTTATGGACTGAGCCAAAGCCTGACCTTTTCTCTCTTTGGACCAAGAAACTACATAACCTGTTGCATATGGAATACTTGACGGCTGTTTCTACCGTCTTCAAACAAAAATCTCGTTTTCTTCAAGTCTGGGGAGAGTATATTACAACCTTATCACCGGACCTCCAAACGCAACTACTACCTGGTTTGAAGGGGACATCTCTAGATACATATCATTTTTAAGTAACTCTGGTTATCAGTCTCAGTACTGCCAGTGAATCTGTGAGTTATAGCCCACTGCAAACCGGACAGTGCTTTTATCCAGGCAAGACGGGCTAAAGTGAGCCGCTCTCCTCATGACGCTTGTTAGTAGATTCTGCAGTGTCTTGACTCAGTTCTCCAAATTTTATGAATCACCTTACCACATTTACCCCAGTCTGTTACATATTCCTTGGGCCTTCAAACATGGAGTTTGTCTGCTGAATATCTCATGAAGCTTCACACTATGACCCATGAGTTCGCCGTCTCCTAAAGTCTAAAACAGTTCTCCATGCTGTACTGTTATTATACCAATGTGCTGCAGGTTATTGCTACTCTTGTTGAACCTAGACGTTATTAATGTTTTTACTGTTGTTACTGTACTTAATGTGTCACCATACTGACCGGCATTAAGGTTGAGTGCCAGGAAGGGAAGGGAGGGATGGGAGGGGGGGGGAAGGTTCCAACATATGGAAAAATTAAAACCTGACAGATCCAAATGTCTTCTGGGAGTTCCACAAGTTATAAAAGCTTTCTTATGATCGACCCACGCATACAGTGTGTTATGATACATATGTCACTGGTTGTATGGATTGTTGCTGAACTCTGGTGGATGTAAGTTTAACGTTATATGTAATAAAAAATATATTTAAACAAAAAAAACCAACTTTAAACATTTCCCCAAAATCAATCAAATAATTCAAAACTGCAGATATATCAAACATCTAATAATTAAAACTAATAAGGATAAAAAAAAATTCCCTCCTCTCCATGCCTGGAAACCTTTCAGTTCCAGTAAGTCCGAGATGGTATACACTTTCATAAGCACACACACAAGCAGGTTCCCAATCTTTCTCTCTTTCACAGGCACACACACACCCCTCCCAATTTCTCTCCCTCTTTCATAGGCACATACACAGGCAGGCTCCCAATCTCTCTCTCTCTCTCACACAGGCACACACACACACACACACACACAAAGGCTCCCAATCTCTCTCACACAGGCGCGCACACACACACACACAAGAAGGCTTCCAATCTCTCTCTCTTTCTCACACAGACACACAAGAAGGCTCCCAATCTCTCTCTCTTTCTCACACAGGCACACACACATGCACAAGAAGGCTCCCAATCTCTCTCTCTTTCTCACACAGGCACATACACACACAAGAAGGCTCCCAATCTCTCTCACACAGGCACACACACACACACGAAGGCTCCCAATCTCTCTCACACAGGCACACACACACACACATGAAGGCTCCCAATCTCTCACACACGAAGGCTCCCAATCTCTCTCACACAGGCACACACACACACACACACACACACGAAGGCTCCCAATCTCTCTCACACAGGCACACACACACGAAGGCTCCCAATCTCTCTCACACAGGCACACACACACACACAGGCTCCCAATCTCTCTCCCACAGGCACACACACACACACACACGAAGGCTCCCAATCTCTCTCCCACAGGCACACACACACACACACACAAGAAGGCTCCCAATCTCTCTCTTTCTCACACACACACACAAGAAGGCTCCCAATCTCTCTCTCTTTCTCACACAGACACACAAGAAGGCTCCCAATCTCTCTCTCTTTCTCACACAGACACACAAGAAGGCTCCCAATCTCTCTCTCTTTCTCACACAGGCACACACACACACACAGGCTCCCAATCTCTCTCTCTTTCTCACACAGGCACACACACACACACACACGAAGGCTCCCAATCTCTCTCCCACAGGCACACACACACACACACACAAGAAGGCTCCCAATCTCTCTCTTTCTCACACACACACACAAGAAGGCTCCCAATCTCTCTCTCTTTCTCACACACACACACAAGAAGGCTCCCAATCTCTCTCTCTTTCTCACACAGACACACAAGAAGGCTCCCAATCTCTCTCTCTTTCTCACACAGACACACAAGAAGGCTCCCAATCTCTCTCTCTTTCTCACACAGGCATACACACAAGAAAGCTCCCAATCTCTCTCCCTCTCTCGCAGGCACACACACGGGTAGGCTCCCAATCTCTCTCTCTTCTCACACAGGCATACACACAAGAAAGCTCCCAATCTCTCTCCCTCTCTCGCAGGCACACACACGGGTAGGCTACCAATCTCTGTCTTACAGGCAAACTCACAAGCACACTCCCAAACACAGAATTGTGCCTTTGCTCATTTTTCAGCCTACGTTGAAGCAGTGACCCACTACCCGGTCTATTTTCTTCTCTTCCAGCAGGCACCGCTGCTGCATCTCCCTTCTCCTACTTCAGCCCTGCCGGCCTGGGCTTTCTGCTCTTTTTTTCTTTGTTTTTGGCCCCACTGGATTCGGCTCAGGCAGGCACCGCTGCCACAACATAGTTTCTTCTTTTTTTGATCCCACTGGCCTCAACATTGGCAGGCGCCACTGCCACAACTTTTTTTCTTCTATTTTCAGCCCCACCAGCCTTGGCTCTGATGGGCATCATTGCCACGACTTGTTTTCTTTTCTGGCTCCCCCTGCTGGGCTCCAGCAGGGCACTGTTGTCGCATCACTGTCTCTTCTCACTGGCAGGAACCCCGCCCGTGCCAAAGGATGGAATCTTTCCTTGCTGGCAGGGGGTGGGATCCCTGCCAGTGACAACATACAGGGTCTCTCCTCGCTGACAGTGGTGGGAACCCTGCCAGTGCCGATGAACAATGTCTCTTTTCGCTGGTGGGGGTGGGGGGTGGGAACCCTGCCAGCATGCTGACGAATGGGGCCTCCCCTTGCCACCTGCTGATATTCTGACCTCCCTGCTCAAGTGTCATCAAGGGCAATAACTTGGCCTTTGATGATGACATCGGGTAGGCAGGTCAGAGCATTGGCAGGCCGCACATCATGGAGTGTCCTCAAGTGATAGGCGGGCTGGATTAAAATCCTTTAAGGACTGGATTTGTCCCGGGGGCTGTAGTTTGCCCACTACTGATCTAGTCTGTCCAGCATATGTCTGGGCTAATAATTCCTGCTCTGTGCAGGTTACCCCCATGCAGAAATGTGACACCAAAAATTACCACAAGTTATCTCAGTTCTTCATTTCCATCCTCTAGCCTGGAGGTGCTCAAACCTATCCCTTGGCATCCCCAGCCAGTCGGGTTTTCAGGATATCTCTAATGAATATGCATGAAACTACCTCCTGTGTATGCAAATATTTTCCATGCATATTCATTAGGGATATTCTGAAAACCCGACTGGCTGGGGGGGCTGTAGGATTGGTTTGAGTACTCCTGTTCTAGCCACTAGGAACTGAACTGAAGACATGAAATAACCCAAGATAACTTTTGGTGAAACATTTCTGCATGAGGGTAACCTGCACAGAGCGGCAGTTACAACTCCAGACATATGCTGGGCAGACTGAGGGACCATTTGGGTCTTTTATCTGCTATCATTTACTCTTTTCCTCTGATACAGCATATTTTCTCAGAAAATTCTCTCTCTTACTCAGAAACTTTTCCCACATCTCCAGCCCTGTGCTTG
Source organism: Rhinatrema bivittatum (assembly GCF_901001135.1). Classification (NCBI taxonomy): domain Eukaryota; kingdom Metazoa; phylum Chordata; class Amphibia; order Gymnophiona; family Rhinatrematidae; genus Rhinatrema; species Rhinatrema bivittatum. The sequence goes on along the minus strand of NC_042622.1, from coordinate 165,007,452 downwards.
GCTGTCTGGAGGCTTAGAGGTTGGTGGCTTCTTCCAGAGATTGCTATGCTTCATCCCCCTCTTCTCTAGAATTCACTGGGCTGGTTGTATCCCCACTTGAGTGAATTCCTTATTCAAGAAGACTGGTAATAAATCCTAATTACTAAATAAGAGAGCAACAGCTGCATCTTCCTATCTGCTATGTAGGGAGACAACTGTCTTCAAACAGAGCTAATGAATAAAAAAAACGAACAAACTAACAAGTGCTAAAAGATGCAACTTTCAGGACAAATTAGATATAAAACCTTAATAAGGCAGCAGAGAGATAATTTGAGGAAAACTTGCCAAAGAAGCAAAAAGTAATAATAAAAAAGTTTTTTTTGTTTTTTTTTTTTAAAGTATGTCAAAGCAAGAAGCTTGCAAGGGAATTGATTGGACCACTGGATGACCAGGGTTAAAGGGGCGCTCAGGGAGTATGAGGCCATAGTAGAAAAAACTAAATTGACTCTGCTTTCGTTTTATTGAGAAGGCTGTTGGGGAGATACTCACACCAGAAATGTTTTTTGTAGGTGATGATTCAGAGGAATAGAAACAAATCATTGTGAATCTGAAAAAGCATGATGACAAGGTATCCAATCCAATCTGTTTTATTTCAATTTTACCTTTTCAGACAAGCTGAAAGTGGATAGCACTATTTGGATAACATACATTCCAAATAAACTGTAACAAATCACCAGAACCTGATGGTATTCACCTACAAATTCTGAAGGAACTCAAATATGAAATTAAAGACTTGTTGCTGGTAATCTATAACTTATCATTAAAATATGCTACTGTACCTGAGGACTGGAGAGGAGTTTATGCAATGCCAGTTTTTAAAAAGAACTCCAGGAATGATTAAAACAAACAAAAAAAAACCCAACAAAAACTACACAGCAGTGAGTCTGAGTGCTAATAAAATAGTAAAAGGGTTTTCTTAAAGAACAAAATTACTGGGCATAAGATGCCAGGGCTGTCTCTTGGTTACCAAGGGCAAATAACATGGCCATCACACTTGGCCTCTCCTACCAATCTTCTTTAGAACTTCCAGCCTTTGAGACCTCCGGAACAATGCAGGGTGAGACAAGATCCAAAGGGGCAGGCACAGAAGAAAGGCTGGCAATTAGCATGCCAGAGTCAGTTGGTCAAGGCAGATAAGGGGTGGGGGAGACAGAAAATGGGATAAAAGGCACCTGGAAACACCCAAAAGAGAGAGAAAAAGAGAAAGCAGGATCCTGTGAAAACCACCAAAGAGAGACGCCGATCGGGAGGCCCGCCCCACTGACATCATCAGCTGAAGCGCCGGATCTTGATCGGAAGTGCGACCACACCAAGAGGAAATCCAGCACCAGGCACCTGGAAACACCCAAAAGAGAGAGAAAAAGAGAAAGCAGGAGCCTGAGAAAACCACCAAAGGTAGATGCCGATCGGGAGGCCCGCCCCACTGACATCATCAGCTGAAGCGCCGGATCTTGATCGGAAGTGCGACCACGCCGAGAGGAAATCCAGCACCAGGCACCTGGAAACACCCAAAAGAGAGAGAAAAAGAGAGGCGCCGTTTGGGAGGCCCGCCCCTCTGACTTCATCAGTTGAAGCGCCGGACCTTGATCGGAAGCGCGACCACCAGGCATTGCGCGACAAAGGGGCCCTCCCCTTTGTGCACCCCTTAGTGCAAACCCTTAGCGCTAGCAATAATTAAGAACTATAAACCGTATATTTCCCTCCCAAACTATGCAAGAAAGGACAAACCCACATCCCCCTGACCACAGCAAGATCCACAGAAAGGATCTAAACTTAGATAATAATAAGAACAACACAAGCAAGAAAACAAAGAAAACACATGAATACCATCACTCCACCTTAACTCACAACAACACTAAAATATTCAGCAGCTACTTGGCACTATCATTCTTACTATTTAACGCACAATCCATAATAAAGAAGATACCTATCATCAACGACCTACTTCAAGATGACATAGCAATCACGGAAACATGGATAAAAAACACAGACACGGTACTAATCAACCAAATCAACAACTCAACCTACAGAACATTTTCAATCCCCAGACCAAAAAAGAAAGGTGGAGGTCTAATGCTTCTCTTCAAAAAAACCTACAGATGAAATTAATCCCAACTAACAACTACACCCCACTGGAAATTGCACTATTTGACTCACCAAATCTACAAATCTGTTTGATATACTGCACCCCCTAATACTCTGGATCGGAACTGCTCACCACTTATTGAATTCTTCCTGACCAAAATAACTATCAACAAACCCATAATCATCCTAGGTGACTTCAACATACATATTGATACCGTCCCCCTCTCCCCCACATGTTCCTCAATCATTGATGCGCTCTCATCACTAGGCCTTAGTCAAATCATCAATGGCCCAACGCACAAAGCAGGTCACACACTTGACCTCGTCTTCATCAACACTGACGTATGGACTAACCACCAAACTAAGATCACGAAGATACCCTGGTCGGACCACTCCATAATCCACGCAAATTTACATTCAAACCGTAAACTTACGACCATAAAAAACCCACCTAAATCCTTCTCATACAGACCACCTTTTTGCATGGAAACACTACAAGCAAATTTACAAACAGAACTAACAAACATAGACCTATCAAATGCAGAGAGTGCAACTTCGTCCTGGCTCGCCATAACTAAAAACAGTAGCAGATAAGATAAACCCCATGATAAAGAAAATAATAAAAAACCCAAAACATCAGAATCAATGGTACAATGACAGCATCAGATCAGCCAAACGTGAACTCAGAAAAAAAGAGAAAACATGGAGAAACAATAACAAATCAACCACACTACTCAACGCATACAGAGCACAACTAGCAGAATATAAAAAACTCATCCACAAAACAAAAAAGACTTCTACTCAAATAAAATAAACAAATACTAACATAACCCAAAGATGATATTCAACATCGTAAAAAGCCTAACCAAATCATCCAATGATGACCAATCATCATCAACATCCAAGATCACAAGTAACAACTTCGCAGATTTCTTTAACAAAAAAATAAAAAACCTCAAACAACAACCTAAACAACAACTCACAAGACCAGAAAATACTGAAATCTCATACATCAAATTGGCACAACTTTGAGACAGCATCATCATTGGAAATCCAAATGATCATCAAAAAATGAACCCAGCTAAACACCCTATTGATTCCATACCCATTACGACGATCAAAAATATCAAACCATCAATAACTAAAATGATAACAGACATCATAAACCTATCCCTCACTGAAAGAATCTACCCAGAATGTCTAAAATCTGCAATCATCAAACCGATACTGAAAAAGAACAACTTTGATCCAGAAAACCCACTGAACTACCAACCCATATCAAACCTACCCTTCATTGCCAAAATCATTGAGAAAATCATCCACTCCCGTCTCAGTGACCACCTTGAAGAAAACATCCTACTTCCCTTGCAATTTGGCTTCAGGAAACAACTGAACACGGAGACACTACTACTATCATTAAATGACACCGTACTCAAAGGTTTCGAAAACGGTTACAGCTACCTTCTAGTCCTACTCGATCTATCAGCAGCCTTTGACACAGTAAACCACTCTAACATGATTGATCATCTATCTGAAATTGGTGAAAAAGAAAAAACCCTACAATGGTTCACATCATATCTATCACAAAGAACCTACCAAGTGTCTATCAACAACACCCTTTCAAAAAAAATAAACCTAGACACCGGAGTTCCCCAAGGCTCCGCTCTATCTGCAACACTCTTCAACATTTATCTGCTTCTGATATGCCACTTCCTCTCAACCCTTAATCTGACTCACTTCATATATACAGATGACATACAAATATTAATCCCGCTACAAAACTCATTGGAAGAAACCTACAAAAAAATAGCCAATTACCTAAACAAAATAAAACAAATACTAACCAACATGAAACTCATACTTAACGTCGATAAGACTGAAATAATCATACTGGATAGAAAGAACAATGCTCCTCAACTACCACCACTCAACCTAATGAACCAAAAAGTGGCTATCTCGCCGGTCAATCATGCCTGCAACCTAGAAGTCATAATAGACAAGGATCTTTCATTCAAGAACCACATCACAACAAAAATCAAAGACGGATATCACAAACTTCTAACTCTACGTCAATTAAAACCTTTCCTCTCCTCCAACGACTTCAGATCAGTCCTTAAACAACTCATCTTCTCTAACCTTGACTACTGTAACTCCCTCCTATTCTATTTATTTATTTATTTATTTATTTAAATAAATAAAAGCATTTATATACCGTTTTTTAAAAATAAATTTTTTTATCAAAACGGTTTACAAAAATATGAAATAAACGAAATTAAGAATTTACTTAAAAGAATAAAATACATAAACTGCTATATATAACCTCTTAACACCATCCGACCACTCCAAATCCTACAAAACGCAGTGGCAAGAATACTCACTGGAGCCAAAAAACATGATCACATTACTCCTACTCTGATATCACTATACTGGCTCCCAATAAAATTCAGGATAGAATACAAAATACTTTCCATACTACATAAAATAATATACAAAAAACAAACAAACTGGTTAAGTTCATCCATAAAATTGCATGCTCCAAACAGAAACCTCAGATCAGCAAATAAAGGACTATTAAAGATACCACCTGCTCGTGTTAAACAACTTACATCAACTCAAAACAGAGCAATTTCACTAGGAAGCCCTAAACTATGGAATGCTCTCCCAATTTATCTCAGAACCCAAGAAAACTTAAAAACTTTCAAAAAAGAGCTAAAAACATGGATGTTTACCAAAGCCTACCAACTCACCTACTGTCTCTAAAACACCACTCCCCTCCTATCAACACTAGGAAAACTGGTGGACTCATTACAAGTTGCTATTACAACACAAAACCAAAATATGTATAGATTAACCAACATTTTAAGTATATAAAATGATATTTCATACATTAACAACCTTACGAATATTTTTGAAAACTCTGTTAATCATCGACACTTTGTAAACCATTGTTTGTAATGGTGAAACCGAACGACGGTATATAAAACTCGATAAATAAAATAAAATAGCAGCAACAGCGGCAGAGCAGATTCAGAAAGCCAACAACGTCTTTTGAACTCACTTGTAACACCCAGTTCAAAGGCTGAATAATTTCCCAGCAGGGCTAGAGGTAGGATCTCACTGCAACAGCAATGGGCAGCAACTCACCAGCCAAAACAGAAGATAGTTAAAATCAGATGCCATAAGTGTGGGAAATAACATCACGGTTCCCTCTCGGGAATGATAAGACTGTGAACAGAAAAGACTGTGAACAGAAAAAGACACTTCAGCGAAAGTGTCTTTTTATTATAACATCTGCGCAGACGGATACAAGCTGTAAATTATCAAGCAAGTACAATTTCTTTAGACAGTCACTGGCTTTTTATACTTTTTTTTTTAAAGTTCTTATCTCTAGCTTTGCAGTTAGCATCTCTTGGCATATTCTTCATCATATTCTTGCCACCAGTGACAGGCCTGGCCTTACTGTTTCTGCTAGAAGCTTGCACGTGGGAGGGGTATGTGAGAGGGGGGGGTGGGGGTAAGAGTCTGCTGCTCTCTCCTTCTACTGATCGTAGAGATATCTCTTAATTGCACCTGCTTCCTTTGGAACTTAGGGAGGGGGTTTGTACTGATGGAGTTATGCTAAGCCAGCTTCTCTTAGCATGTACAGGAAGCAGAAGTGAAGCTTACTGCTTCTATAGAAGAAAATGACGTTTACCAGAGCTGTGCAGGCTGATTCGTGACTTTGGTTCTCTGTAGCCCTTACATAGGCCTGGCTCCTGCTTACAGGTTCATGGTGTGGCCTTCAGGACATGGTGGGATTTAATTTCAGATAATGTGTTTCTAGTAAGGGGGTTTCTGGGGAAAGTGCTTGGGCTCTGCTGGAACCAGCAACTCTGCACAGCCTGTCTCTGTCAGTTTCCTGCAGAAGCTGGGTCAGACAAGCTAAATGATTTCTATTCTTCTAAGCAAAGGCTGCAACTTCAGTTCTGTCCAGTGTTTAACAAAGCTACAAAGACATTTCCAGTGTCCGTTCTTCCTACACTATTTGTTATTTTCCCTGTAATAGCAACATTTTTAATGGGTTCCTCACAATAAGATAGAGGGTACTAAGGCCAGTGATGAGAATTAGTATGAGTTTAATTCAAGCAGCTTCTGCATACTCAGAGCACAAATACTGGGTGACTGGGAACATGTTAGCAGGATGTAAAAGCAGAATAAAGGACTCAGGCCTAGGGATGAGGTGGAAATGCCGAATGCTGCAGACATCTTGCACAGTGCAGCTCAATAAGGGGCAATAATATAATGATAAAAGGTCTCCTTGGCAGTAACATGTTACCATCCCGCTGAGTGGCAGGGTGGGTTTTCCACAGCAGAGGACCTCCAGTCTGTTTCATGCCTAGGAGATCCTCCCCAATTCTGGGGGAGCTCCCAGAAGAAAAACTAAAATCAGTTCTCAATAATCCTTTCACGTTGGCTACAGCCCAAGCAATTTTGCACCTCAGTGGGGGCTGTTGCTGGATGTTAGCTTCCTGCCATGCTGAACAGGTTTATTCTCAGCTGCTGGCTTAGGCCTCACTGCAGCTCATTTCAACAAATCAGGAAAGTTCCTCTCCCCTAACCTCTCAGGCACACACAGTTCCTTTCATTTCGTAAGTCTTCACAGCTTTTGAAGCAAAGACAGGTACACAGGAATGAGGTTTACTTGTATATTTGGGCAGCACCATCCTTAAGTCTCGTTGTACTGACCTGGTGGAGCTCATTAGCACAGATGGATTAAGTTAGTCCAAAGAAAAGATTTCACCTACAGCTTTGTCCGTTAACTCATTTCTGCAAAAGAATGAGATAAACTGAATCAAACCATTGTGACGTGGTTGTTTGTTTGTTTGTTTTTTTTTTCATAGAGGAAAGCCCCTACCCATGCTGCCCCTTTCTCAGCCTGTGCTGGGTGAGTGAGTCCGAGAGTGAAAGATGTTTCGGTCTCTGTAATGTTTCCCCCTTAAATCTTTTGCCCTCCTCCTTTCTGCCATTGCCTGATCGGCTCCCTCCCCTTTGTTGCCAAAACCGATGGCCTGACAAAAGGGAGGGAGGCAGGGGCCATGAGGAAGGCTGAAGTTTCTCGCCGAGGAGCAGGAGACTCTCAATGGGGGTGTTGTTTTTGCATGTAAAGTGAATGAGTGCCTTGTGAAGGGGAAGGCAAGAGGCTGGACTCCCTTTAGCCCTCACCCCGAGCAGGCCCCAGACAATCACGTGTGCACGCCGTTATTAACTTCTGCAATGCTGCCATCAGACCTTTCGCTTAAGGAAAGCGAGAAGAAGTTACATCTTGAGAAAAGATCAGAAGATTAGACAACGTCTATTTATGTGTCCAGTGGTAATATAGCCACATTATTTTAACCGCTATAAGTAGGATACTGTTGGACAAGTGTGAAATGCAGCTCCTACTAAGTAACGCAAGAGAACCTAAGAACGAGGGAAGAGAGTTCCTGATAATGAAAGCCGAAGAGTTTAAACACATTGCAACATAAAGAGAGAGACCAGGGACAATTTATTGTAGCGTGACTGAATGCTTGGAGATGAGGAAAGGAGAGATTTGGTATACGGGGATGCATTAACATACACAGTAAGGTCTGCCTCTTGCTCGGGAGGCTTCCCCAGCCTGCTACAGAAAGAATGAAGGAGTAGGAATGGCTTTCTGGCACTATCACTAGAAAGCCAGGGAAGGGGGCGGGGGAGGCCTTCCTGGTACACACTGCAAGCCCTTGTTCTTCCTGCTGGAAACGAAGAGGCAGTCATCAGCAGTTTGCCATAAACTTCTGGGCGGCTGACAGCAGTTGTGGGCTCCCATGTCGTGTACTGACACTTTGGAGCTTCTAAGATTAATGACCTTAGCAGTCAGATAAAATGAAATCACGCCAGGTTTCCCAGATTCTCATCTCCTCCATGGAAGGACAGCAGCAGGGCAGAGTTATCTCCAGTAGCAAGGAGCCCGGATGAGGCAAGCGTCAGCTTTCCCACCCAATGCCTGGAACGGCCTCCTGCTCTCTCTCTCTTTCCTTATTCAAATTCCACCCAAGCCCCCCTTTTCTGAAGTGGTATTTAAAACGTAAAGCTCAGTTCTCCCTGATTTTAACCATTTTCTATAAAATCCCTTTTACTGGGGCAATCTGTCCACATAATTACAAAGCTCCTGAGGATTTCAATCTGCACGTCTCAAACAAAAAATATGAGCATGCTTTCTTCTCTGACCCACAAGGGTCCATTTAATGCTAAAAAAAAATGCAGGCTACAAAAACCCACAGATGCAATACAGTATGGAGGTGACATTTTTCTAAGCATGGAACAAGAGTAGGATCTGGGGATGATCATATCGGATGATCTCAAGATGGCCAAATAGGTGGATAAATTGACGGTAAAAGTCAGAAAGATGCTTGGCTGCATAGGGAGAGGAATGCTCAGCAGAAAAAGGGATGTGATATTGCCCCTGTATAGGTCCCTGGTGAGACCTCAGTTGGAATACTGTGTACAATTCTGGAGACCGCACCCTCAAAAGGATATAAACAGGATGGAGTCGGTCCAGAAGGTGGCAACTGAAATGGTCAGTGGTCTTCATTCTAAAGCATATGGGGATAGACTTAAAGATCTGAATATGTACACCCCAGAGGAAAGGTGAGATAGGGGAGATATGATAGAGACATTCAAATATCTCAGAGGTTTCCATGCATAGGAGGTGAGCCTCTTTCAATGGAAAGGAGGCTCTTAGAATGAGGGGTCAGGGGATGAGGGTGACAGGGGCCAGACTCAGTAATAATCTAAGGACATATTTCTTTACAGAGAAGATAGTGGATATACATGGAATGGCCTTCTGGTGAAGATGAGAACAGTATCTGAAATCAAGAAAGCAGGGGATAAGCTCAGGGGACCTCTGTTTGATGGCACTTAATGACTGGTTAGCTAATAATGCATTAATCTTTAATCCGTCTAAAACCGAGGTGTTTTGGTTTTCAGGTGACCAAGACAACCTGACTTTACGTATGCGTTTTTTAGTGGGGCCAATATTGAATTTGCAGATCATGTTTGAAATTTGGGATTTTTTTTTTTTTATGGATTTCACTTATCCATTCTGTCTACAGGTTATTTTAAATTAAAACTTTTAAGACATTTTAGGAATTTGCTGGATCAGACAGATCTTCACACAATTGTACAAGCTTGTCTTTTTAACTAAACTTGATTATCGTAGATAGGCCTTCCAAAAGTTCGTCTACAGGCATTGCAACTTTTGCAGAACTCTGCTGCCAGATTGAGTACCAGAACTTCAATGAGCGAGCATGTTCCCTCATTATTGCAAAATCTGCACTGGCTCCTGGTTCTCCAGAAATAAAATGTAAAGCTTACTTCTTTATTTAAATGTCTTCTATTCCACAATTCTCTAAGATTCAATGCAGGTTACGATTCATAATCAAGCATAAAAATTATTGTATGAGTCTTTAAATCTCTTCAACAGGATGCACCAGGCTATTTGTGCACATTGTTTAAAGATTATGCCCCCTCTCGGGCTTTGCGATCCGCTAACATCAAGGTATGAAAGTCGTCACCTTCAGGAAACTCGAAATCGTGCAATATCGGTCCTACATCCTGTCCTATGGAATGGTTTGCAAGTGAAGACATAATATAGTCAGATTTTAAAGGAGTTCAGAAAAAATCAAAGGCTTCTCTTTTTCAAGAAGAGCCTTCTCTGAAGTAAACGTTTGACTGCTTATTGTACGATTATGGAATGTTTATGCTCCACAATGGGATCTGTATGTTTTATACATTGAATGTAATGTAACTGATATTATGTTACATATTGTAATCTGCCTAGCATGCTTTGCCAATATAAGTGGACCTCAAATCTTTAAAGTACGTAAATAAATCGAGCTGAGCAGTTGTATGAATGGGCTGCACGGCCTTTCTCTGCCATCACGTTTTTCTGTTTCATTTTTGCTGGTACTCAGGTGAGCATGGTTTTATGTTATGTGTGTGTGTGTGTGTGTGTGTGTGTGTCACACTGTGGGGCCCCAAGACAAGGGTGAGACAGGAGTTCTCAGTCCAATGTTGCAAGAGGTGCTGTGTCAGCAGAAACGTGGAAACTTTCATTCAGGAATCTGATCGCATATTTCACAGCTTTTCCACAATCCCTCATCAAAACTCTCAGGGCATCTTAATACCACTTTGATGAATGTGGCATAAAGAAAAAAGCCTTTATTGCAAATTCCTTTGGATCAGACTATAAGAGTAGGTCGTTTCTCAAGTTCTAGGGGCGTGCATTGACACAAAAGGCATTTCTCAGAAATCAAAAAACCAACCCTAAAAACCCCTCCCACAATATAAAGAGAGAAGAGGACTCCAAAAGAAAAGCCAGTCTTATAGGCTGCAGCATCACCCCAGTGCTGGCTGCCAAGCAACAGGGTGCGAGCCTGCACTCTCCCAGCCCCCCCCCCCCCCCCCTGCAGCGAGGTAACTAGCGGTCAGCAGGCTGGGCCCAGGCAGCAGTGCCATGGTTACTTTACTGGGAATACAGCATCCAGGGAGGGGCAGTCTAGGAAGTCCCAGTCTGCTCCAGTTGATGGAAGACTCCAGATGTTACGGTGATACAACAACCCAAGAAGCTTTTTTACAGTAAGTTAGGGCATCCTACTTCTCCCCTCCCCTCCCCTCCATGCTTCTATGCATGAAAAAGGAGAGGAGAAGATGCTAGCTTCCAGGAACAACCAGTATTGGGACCAATTGAAATATACACAAGTGTTAGAAACCTTTTAAATGCCAGAGATTCTGTTCCAGTATCTCATGGCCACGGTCCTGGGAAGCGCACCGTAAGTAAGCAAGAAGGAAAGCGTGAATTCGATCTAGAGGTGCTGATGGAGCTAACTGTCTTCCCAGAACATCCTGGCTCAGTGGGAGGCACTTGAAGCTTGCTGCCTGCCAAGCTGAGATGATTTCAGTGACTTGTACTGTAGCCTGTCTTCTAAATTACTCAATGGTTTTTGTCTGTGCTTGCTAACATCATTCATCCTGCAGGCTTCTCATGGAAACTCAAGAAGCTGTTACAGGGCCGTGAGAAAGTTGTTGTACACAAGAAATTGCCTAGTGATGGACAGATAATCTGACTGTGTCCCAGCATAGTGTTAGGGGAACTCCTCCCTCTGAGCCAGTACTGACCCAGTGTCCCAGCATGGTGTTAGGGGAACTCCTCCCTCTGAACCAGTACTGACCCAGTGTGCCAGCCTAGAGTTAGGGGAACTCCTCCCTCTGAGCCAGTACTGATCCAGTGTCCCAGCCTAGTGTTAGGGGAACTCCTCCCTCTGAGCCAGTACTGACTTTGTATCCTGTAGCCCAGCAAATCAATCCTATGAGATGACCAGCACCAAGGCTAGCAAAGTAAGAAAGGAACTAGTTTTATGGTTTGGTGAGGAAGGCAAGGGTAAATGATGTGTGTGCGTGTATGTAGGAGAGAGGAGTGGGAGGCAAAGGGAAGGGGAGGTAGAAGTGGGATTTTAATGTAAATGACTTCAAGCCCCTCCCTGAAATGTCATTTGTGTTAATCTCAGGCCCCTGTCCAGCGCTTTATAAAGGCAGCTCCCTCCCTCAGGCAGGCTGCTGTTTCCGAGCTGTGGTGCTGAAACCAGCTTTACTCATGGGTTGGGGCATCTTCCTGCTCTGCCTCCTCTGGCCCCGGCAGCTGGCAGCAGAGAGCAGGCTGAATGGCTCAGAATGTTCCCTGAGCTCCTCTCTGCCCCCACCCAGGCAGCAGGTGTCTGATGGGCAGGAGCTGGTGACTCTGACCCTGGATGGCAGTGGGCAGCTCCTGTCATGCTCCATGGTGTGGCAGCCGCAGGCAGTCAGCTCCTTCATGAAGCAGTGCAGAAGGGAGGCTCCTGGACAGAGCCCTGGGGGGCTGGCAGCTGGCTCTGGGCATGAAGGGTTAGCTGATGCCAGGCGGGCCTGCCAACGCCTCCTAAGTGGAAAGGATGCTGAGACTCCCTTGGCAAAAGCTGAAGAGCCAGCTCCAGGGAAACCCCAGCACCCCAGCAGTGGCTTCACCTACCCGGGGACTTTGTGGTGCGGGGCTGGGCACATTGCTGATACCTACGAGGAGCTGGGTAAGGACATTTCTTGCTTTCCTTCACTTCTAGCTGGGAACTGCAGCTCGGGGAGGGGGGGGGGGGGGGAGAGAAACTGTGGCCTTCAGAGCGGGTAGAGCTGGAAAGGTCCAGGGACTGATTCGCCTCAGCCCCCCCTTCCGAGACACAAGAGAGTGATGAGTCTGCTTCGCCGCTTTGAGCTAGGTCTCCCATACAAGGGCAGAGGGGTCAGCCCAGGGTCCGGGCTCTGGCTAATGTGTTTTTTGCCATTCCCTTTCCTCAGGTGAATTTAAAGAGACAGACGCCTGTTGCCGCGATCATGATCACTGTGAGCTCGTCATCCAGCCCTTTGCCTCGAAATTTGGCTACATAAACTTTCGCTGGTACAGCATCAGCCACTGCGCCTGTGACCACCAGTGAGTGCACCTCCCAGGCCTTCTCCAGCCTCAGATCAGACACTGAGCAGCAGAAAGGATATTTAAAAACTTTCCCTGGTTTTGCTGATTTGAGTGTTGTATATTTTGAGGACTGGTGCCAGACCATAAAGGAATATGCCTCTTAATGTAAGAGGATAGTATCCTGAGAGAGGCTGACAGCTCTCTGCTTTCTCTCACAGGCTGAGAGAGTGTCTGAGAAGGGTGAATGACACTGCTTCCAGGGTAGTGGGACAAGCTTTCTTCAACGTTATCCAGGTGCCCTGCTTCCACTTCCAGTATAAGGAGACTTGTATGGAGCGCTACTGGTATGGCTGGTAAGTACAGAACCAACTGACCATCTTCCAAGCAAGCAAGGAGATTATAAAAGAAAAACTAGTGCTCCAAACCCACCTCCCCTTCCAGTAGCTTGCAAATTCTCCCTGCCATGGAGTCCTAACCTCCAGAAGGAAACTCACTTTCCCTTTCTTTCTTTATGCCTCACATGCATAGATACAAAAGACCTTAGAAAGAAATGCAAACACTACTGGCCCCTCCCTTACCAACAGGCCGATACAGTACAGTGCGCTCCAGCGGAGCGCACTGTTAACCTGCGACTGAATGCACATTTTCGACGCGCTAGCTTTACCCCTTATTTAGTAAGGGGTAATAGCGCGTCCAAAACGTGCGTCCAACCCCCCCGAACCTAATAGCGCCCGCAACATGCAATGCATGCTGATAGCCCTATTAGGTATTCCAGCGCGATTCACAAAGCAAAATGTGCAGCCAAGCCGCACATTTTACTTTCAGAAATTAGCGCCTACCCAAAGGTAGGTGCTAATTTCTTCGGGCACCGGGAAAGTTCACAGAAAAGCAGTAAAATCTGCTTTTCTGTGCACCTTCCGAGTTAATATCATGGCGATATTAAGTCTGAGGTCCCGAAAGTTTAAAAAAGTAAAAAAAACCCCCCATTTTAAATCGGCTCGCGGGTGGGCTCGAGAACCGACGCCGGCACAATTGAGCTTCGGCTGTCAAATCCACTGACAGCCGCCGCTCCTGTCCGAAAAGAGGTCCTAGGGATGCGCTAGTGTCCCTAGCACCTCTTTTTACCGCCGGGCCTAAATTAAATACATTTATTTACTGTATCGCATGCACAGGAGAGTGGCCTGTGCGCTTGCCTGCTCTCCCATGATTTTTACTGTATCGGCCCATAAGTATGTAACAGGTGACTTCTTAACAAGATAAGTGATTCCATCTCCACCATCAAGCCCAGCATCCTGTTTCTCACAGAGTCCACTCCAAGTCACAAGTACCTTGCAAATACCCAGACATTACATAGATCCCAAGCTACTATTACTTATTAATTAATATCAGTTTATGGATTTTTCCTTTAGGAACTTATCCCAACTTTTTAAAACCCAACTTAACTACCGTAACCACATCTCTGGCAATGAATTCCAGAGCTGAGTGAAAAAGAATTTTCTTTGATTTGTTTTAAATGAGCTACTTGCTAACTTCATGGAGTGCCCCCTGGTCCTTCTATTATCTGAGAGAGTAAATAACTGATTTACATTAACCTGTTCAAGTCTTTTCATGATTTTGGAAATTACAATCCAGACTGCATTTATAGTAGGTGGAAGGAGATCCATGTCCAGGAACAGGGCTTCCCTTTGTAAAGTAGAGTAGCACCTGGCTAGTGACATTTCTTACCTTACAAGAATAGAGGATGCAGATTGGTTCAGGCTGATGCAGGTTCCCTGAAGAAACTTTCCCCCTTAGTAATAATCCTACTTTTCTGCTACTTATAAACCTTTCCTATTCTATATTTCATTTCTTTCTTTCTAATTCTGACAGGTGCAAGAAATATGATAAAGTGATGGTTGCTGTGCCTCAAGACCCTGAACTGTATGATTTTGGGGGGAATATTATAGATAAAGTGCCAATAAGCAATCAGAAAAATCCATGGGCCCCCAGCTCCAGTCCAGCACCCAAGAGTAGAACTGCACTGCCTCAGGCCACTACAGGCACCCAAACGCTGATCCCAGCACCCAAGAGTAGAACTGCACTGCCTCAGGCCACTACAGGCACCCAAACGCTGATCCCAGCACCCAAGAGTAGAACTGCACTGCCCCAGGCCACTACAGGCACCCAAACGCTGATCCCAGCACCCAAGAGTAGAACTGCACTGCCCCAGGCCACTACAGGCACCCAAACGCTGATCCCAGCACCCAAGAGTAGAACTGCACTGCCTCAGGCCACTACAGGCACCCAAACGCTGATCCCAGCACCCAAGAGTAGAACTGCACTGCCCCAGGCCACTACAGGCACCCAAACGCTGATCCCAGGACCCAAGAGTAGAACTGCACTGCCCCAGGCCACTACAGGCACCCAAACGCTGATCCCAGGACCCAAGAGTAGAACTGCACTGCCCCAGGCCACTACAGGCACCCAAACGCTGATCCCAGCACCCAAGAGTAGAACTGCACTGCCCCAGGCCACTACAGGCACCCAAACGCTGATCCCAGCACCCAAGAGTAGAACTGCACTGCCCCAGGCCACTACGGGCACCCAAACGCTGATCCCAGCACCCAAGAGTAGAACTGCACTGCCCCAGGCCACTACAGGCACCCAAACGCTGATCCCAGCACCCAAGAGTAGAACTGCACTGCCCCAGGCCACTACGGGCACCCAAACGCTGATCCCAGCACCCAAGAGTAGAACTGCACTGCCCCAGGCCACTACAGGCACCCAAACGCTGATCCCAGCACCCAAGAGTAGAACTGCACTGCCCCAGGCCACTACGGGCACCCAAACGCTGATCCCAGGACCCAAGAGTAGAACTGCACTGCCCCAGGCCACTACAGGCACCCAAACGCTGATCCCAGGACCCAAGAGTAGAACTGCACTGCCCCAGGCCACTACAGGCACCCAAACGCTGATCCCAGCACCCAAGAGTAGAACTGCACTGCCCCAGGCCACTACAGGCACCCAAACGCTGATCCCAGGACCCAAGAGTAGAACTGCACTGCCCCAGGCCACTACAGGCACCCAAACGCTGATCCCAGCACCCAAGAGTAGAACTGCACTGCCCCAGGCCACTACAGGCACCCAAACGCTGATCCCAGGACCCAAGAGTAGAACTGCACTGCCCCAGGCCACTACAGGCACCCAAACGCTGATCCCAGCACCCAAGAGTAGAACTGCACTGCCCCAGGCCACTACGGGCACCCAAACGCTGATCCCAGCACCCAAGAGTAGAACTGCACTGCCCCAGGCCACTACAGGCACCCAAACGCTGATCCCAGGACCCAAGAGTAGAACTGCACTGCCCCAGGCCACTACGGCACCCAAACGCTGATCCCAGCACCCAAGAGTAGAACTGCACTGCCTCAGGCCACTACAGGCACCCAAACGCTGATCCCAGCACCCAAGAGTAGAACTGCACTGCCCCAGGCCACTACAGGCACCCAAACGCTGATCCCAGCACCCAAGAGTAGAACTGCACTGCCCCAGGCCACTACAGGCACCCAAACGCTGATCCCAGCACCCAAGAGTAGAACTGCACTGCCTCAGGCCACTACAGGCACCCAAACGCTGATCCCAGCACCCAAGAGTAGAACTGCACTGCCTCAGGCCACTACAGGCACCCAAACGCTGATCCCAGCACCCAAGAGTAGAACTGCACTGCCCCAGGCCACTACAGGCACCCAAACGCTGATCCCAGCACCCAAGAGTAGAACTGCACTGCCCCAGGCCACTACAGGCACCCAAACGCTGATCCCAGCACCCAAGAGTAGAACTGCACTGCCCCAGGCCACTACAGGCACCCAAACGCTGATCCCAGGACCCAAGAGTAGAACTGCACTGCCCCAGGCCACTACAGGCACCCAAACGCTGATCCCAGGACCCAAGAGTAGAACTGCACTGCCCCAGGCCACTACAGGCACCCAAACGCTGATCCCAGCACCCAAGAGTAGAACTGCACTGCCTCAGGCCACTACAGGCACCCAAACGCTGATCCCAGCACCCAAGAGTAGAACTGCACTGCCCCAGGCCACTACAGGCACCCAAACTCCAGCACCCAAGAGTAGAACTGCACTGCCTCAGGCCACTACAGGCACCCAAACGCTGATCCCAGCACCCAAGAGTAGAACTGCACTGCCCCAGGCCACTACAGGCACCCAAACGCTGATCCCAGGACCCAAGAGTAGAACTGCACTGCCTCAGGCCACTACAGGCACCCAAACGCTGATCCCAGCACCCAAGAGTAGAACTGCACTGCCCCAGGCCACTACAGGCACCCAAACGCTGATCCCAGCACCCAAGAGTAGAACTGCACTGCCCCAGGCCACTACGGGCACCCAAACGCTGATCCCAGCACCCAAGAGTAGAACTGCACTGCCCCAGGCCACTACAGGCACCCAAACGCTGATCCCAGCACCCAAGAGTAGAACTGCACTGCCTCAGGCCACTACAGGCACCCAAACGCTGATCCCAGCACCCAAGAGTAGAACTGCACTGCCCCAGGCCACTACAGGCACCCAAACGCTGATCCCAGCACCCAAGAGTAGAACTGCACTGCCTCAGGCCACTACAGGCACCCAAACGCTGATCCCAGCACCCAAGAGTAGAACTGCACTGCCCCAGGCCACTACAGGCACCCAAACGCTGATCCCAGGACCCAAGAGTAGAACTGCACTGCCCCAGGCCACTACGGGCACCCAAACGCTGATCCCAGCACCCAAGAGTAGAACTGCACTGCCTCAGGCCACTACAGGCACCCAAACGCTGATCCCAGGACCCAAGAGTAGAACTGCACTGCCCCAGGCCACTACAGGCACCCAAACGCTGATCCCAGGACCCAAGAGTAGAACTGCACTGCCCCAGGCCACTACAGGCACCCAAACGCTGATCCCAGGACCCAAGAGTAGAACTGCACTGCCCAGGCCACTACGGGCACCCAAACGCTGATCCCAGCACCCAAGAGTAGAACTGCACTGCCCCAGGCCACTACAGGCACCCAAACGCTGATCCCAGGACCCAAGAGTAGAACTGCACTGCCCCAGGCCACTACAGGCACCCAAACGCTGATCCCAGGACCCAAGAGTAGAACTGCACTGCCTCAGGCCACTACAGGCACCCAAACGCTGATCCCAGGACCCAAGAGTAGAACTGCACTGCCTCAGGCCACTACAGGCACCCAAACGCTGATCCCAGCACCCAAGAGTAGAACTGCACTGCCCCAGGCCACTACAGGCACCCAAACGCTGATCCCAGCACCCAAGAGTAGAACTGCACTGCCCCAGGCCACTACGGGCACCCAAACGCTGATCCCAGCACCCAAGAGTAGAACTGCACTGCCCCAGGCCACTACAGGCACCCAAACGCTGATCCCAGCACCCAAGAGTAGAACTGCACTGCCCCAGGCCACTACAGGCACCCAAACGCTGATCCCAGCACCCAAGAGTAGAACTGCACTGCCTCAGGCCACTACAGGCACCCAAACGCTGATCCCAGCACCCAAGAGTAGAACTGCACTGCCTCAGGCCACTACAGGCACCCAAACGCTGATCCCAGCACCCAAGAGTAGAACTGCACTGCCCCAGGCCACTACAGGCACCCAAACGCTGATCCCAGCACCCAAGAGTAGAACTGCACTGCCTCAGGCCACTACGGGCACCCAAACGCTGATCCCAGGACCCAAGAGTAGAACTGCACTGCCTCAGGCCACTACGGGCACCCAAACGCTGATCCCAGGACCCAAGAGTAGAACTGCACTGCCCCAGGCCACTACAGGCACCCAAACGCTGATCCCAGCACCCAAGAGTAGAACTGCACTGCCCCAGGCCACTATAGGGCACCCAAACGCTGATCCCAGGACCCAAGAGTAGAACTGCACTGCCCCAGGCCACTACAGGGCACCCAAACGCTGATCCCAGCACCCAAGAGTAGAACTGCACTGCCTCAGGCCACTACAGGCACCCAAACGCTGATCCCAGCACCCAAGAGTAGAACTGCACTGCCCCAGGCCACTACGGGCACCCAAACGCTGATCCCAGCACCCAAGAGTAGAACTGCACTGCCCAGGCCACTACAGGCACCCAAACGCTGATCCCAGCACCCAAGAGTAGAACTGCACTGCCTCAGGCCACTACGGGCACCCAAACGCTGATCCCAGCACCCAAGAGTAGAACTGCACTGCCCCAGGCCACTACAGGCACCCAAACGCTGATCCCAGCACCCAAGAGTAGAACTGCACTGCCTCAGGCCACTACGGGCACCCAAACGCTGATCCCAGGACCCAAGAGTAGAACTGCACTGCCCCAGGCCACTACAGGCACCCAAACGCTGATCCCAGGACCCAAGAGTAGAACTGCACTGCCTCAGGCCACTACAGGCACCCAAACGCTGATCCCAGCACCCAAGAGTAGAACTGCACTGCCCCAGGCCACTACAGGCACCCAAACGCTGATCCCAGCACCCAAGAGTAGAACTGCACTGCCCCAGGCCACTACAGGCACCCAAACGCTGATCCCAGCACCCAAGAGTAGAACTGCACTGCCCCAGGCCACTACAGGCACCCAAACGCTGATCCCAGCACCCAAGAGTAGAACTGCACTGCCTCAGGCCACTACAGGCACCCAAACGCTGATCCCAGCACCCAAGAGTAGAACTGCACTGCCCCAGGCCACTACGGGCACCCAAACGCTGATCCCAGCCTCTGAGCTACCTAGACTGAGACAGAACATCCAGGCCACTGCAGACCTCCTAAAGCTGATGGTCACTGTAAGCACAAGCACACTCATTGCCCCCAGGGATGAGAAAACCATCAAGAAGCAGAGAAAGAACAGGGAGAGGAAGAACAAGAGGAAAAAAGATCAGAAAAAGAAGCACATTCATCCCAAAAATCAAGACTTCAGTCTGGCATGCCAGATCCTTTCAGATACTCCTGCAGTAGTAACCCCTAACAAAGGTGGCCAGAGAGAAAGCCTCAGGAAAGGTGCGAGGCCAGAGCTGGAGACTAGCCTGAACCCGGGGGGCAAGCATGCTCTGCTAAATGCTGTGCTCAAACCAGAGATTCTGCTCACGACAGCCCCAGATACTGCAGACTGGGGGAACATGACCCTGCTAGCCAAAATCCAGTCTATGAATCTGAAACAAAGAAGGCAAAGAAAGAAGGGAAGGAGACATTCAAGGAAGAATCGCACAGAGCAGATTTCCCACCATCATTAGTCTACAGAACTCAACAAGCTTATTAGCTTCTAATAAAATAAATGTTGGCAGATCAAGACCAGCTGCCTACACATTCTGTCCAGTTGCCCTGCCTCTATTGTTCTAGCGTTGGTTATTTCCTTTTCTTGCCCTTACCAGGGGCAGATTGCTCTATCAGAGGACTGGACATCCTCCAGTGGGCCGGTCTGTTAGGCAGCCCAGTGCTGCCTGTATCATCTATAGGCTACCTGGGGGAGCGTAGCCCTATATTAAGCAGCAGATCTGCTCTCCTGTACAAATTCACCCCCCTCTCCTCCTGTTCCTTGCTAGAAAGGAAGGGGAGAGGCTGAATGAGGGAGCACAAAGGAAGTCAGTTTGCCCCAGCCTCTGCCTCACCCTCTCTGCTCATGTTCCCTGCAGGCTGCCTGGAACAGGAACCACGAAGCAGAGCGCTCTCCCTGCTGCGTGAGATGTCTTGTACAAGTTCTGGGGCCGATGCAATAAGCAGTGCAGTAAAACAGGTGCACCTATTGAGCGCCTGTTTTTTTTTTTAAGTTTAAGTATCTTTATTAATTTTCACAAAAGACCAACTTTTTTTTTTTTTTATTAACATGCACACAGCCACAGCTCCTGGTCACAGGATGGCATATTTTAATGAGCTGCCCTGCTAAAAGCGACATATTAGGGATACATTGTGAGTCCCTAGTGCATCCATGGCATCAGGTGCCCATGACCCAAAAAGCACGAAGGAAGGCGATCTATAATAGCCGTCAGGATGAAAGAAAAGAAATAGATGCCTGTAGTCTTAAAACAATCCTTTATTGCAGTGGAGACACAAGGGTAGCCCGACTCTGGCCGAGTTTCGCCGTTTCAAAACGGCTGCCTCAGGGGCTTACAATAATCTTCTTGAATTCATTAGTTATATATCGACTAAGAATATAATGTGATCATATAAAGAGCTGTATGATCTCTTATGTTGCGTCTTGAAGCATTCGCGATAGCAGAACTCCACTAGCAAAGGCAAATCAAGACTTTTTTTTTTATGATGCTTTCTGTGGTTCCTCCTATTTAGTAGTGCAACGATATGAAGTAGGAGGAACCACAGCAAAGTGGTATTTTTTGCTTTTTTGTTGAGGCTTGGGGCATCTCAAGACAACACCAACACCGTGGCTGGCATTACTTTTTGCATGTTAAAACGTGTACGTCAAATGCACGGTGATTTTTTGCATCAGGGTAATTGTTAATAGCCTCATCTACATGGCATTTACATATGATGAATGCTATTGGCTACGTGTGGGTTTGGACTCGCTAATCCTATTATTGTATCAGGAGTTATTCTAGTGCATCCAAAACGCGTGTCAAGCTATGCGCTAGGCTGAGTGCACTCTATTGCATTGGCCTGCCTGTGTGCTATTGCCTAGGGAAGGGGAGAGTGCAAGGGTCAGTCCTGGGCTAGGTAAGTAGGGGGAGAGAGAGTGTGTGTGAGAATGCGAGGAGTGGGAGATAGTTGATTTATGCATCCCATCTCCCAATCTGCATTAACTACCAGGGTGGCTACAACTCAAAAGACCTCAGGTACAGCATTCGCAGAGAGGTGACTGAGTGGGGATGTGCTATTTCAGATTACTTACAAACACCTGCACTGGAAATGTAACCGGGCTGGCACTTACCCCACTTCTGAGGACACTCAGAAGTGGGGTAAGTGCTGAACCTGTTCATAAAGACTGGGTCAGAAAACTAACCAGCTGTGAAGGAGAAGGGTACAGCAGACAAGACAGAGCAGAGAAATCTATTGAGAGAGTAAGCAGCAAAAGTGTTTAGAAAGTTTGTGAGCGGGGCAGCAGGAGTGTGGGGGGAGGAGCCTATGGTGCAAAAGCTAACGGCAGTAAGGGGAGGAAGAAGGGAGACTGAGACACTAGTGGGTGGAGATGGGAAGGGTCTCCTCCCCCCCCCCAGCCTGGGATGACATTTTGCCACCTTCTGCATTAAAACATCATCCCAGTCAGTCACACAAGTTCAGTGCCTGTAGGAGGGCTCTCCTTACGTTTTCAGGGAATAGCAGCCACATTACCTATTGCAGTTAAGTGATGAGCCATTTCTTCCCTCCTACCACACACCCCCTTTCATCCAGCAATGGACCAAAGTCCTTCCACCACCCTGTGCTTAATCACCTTTGCCTCTGGGTGGTGGCTCCATGAAACTGGGCTGCAGCTCAGTGCCTCTTCCCTCTCTCATTTCCCACACCTTTGGCTCCCCTTCCCACTACACAAAGCCCCTTCACAGTTCTGGTTACTATCACTTCTGCAGGTAGAGCTAGTCCTAATTTCATATCAGGCTGTCTTCTTGGATTCAACTGAAAACTACTAGATATTTAAATAGTATCTGCCCTTAAGTGAGGACATTTTGAACCTCTCTTTGCAGGCCTGGTGAGACTTCCATTCTATTAGTGTCCTCACAAAGGAATGGCTCTAGGCCTGACCACAGTACTCACAGTGGAATTAAACTAGAGACCACAATATGATTTCTCACTTCCTGACTTCCCTTGCTGCTTTATGTGATCAGTAACCTTTAAGTGAGCCAAGCTGATTAGTGCTAGGTATCTTTCAGGTTGGGCAGGCTGCATCTGATACATTTCACTCTAGAAGCAAGATTTGGATTTGATAGCTTTTTTATATGTAGCTTCTAGATGCGGTTTTTTTTTGTGTTTTTTTTTTTTAATGTTTCCAGTGTTTTGGGAGATGTAGTTTCACCATATAAATCAAGAGTGGAAACCAAATCTAATTTTCAGGACAATTGATAAAGGCCAATTAATTACATCCATATCTAATTGCACCTAAATCTAAGACTTCGTGGGGGCCTAGAAAAGTAGTCTTGCTTGTCAAAACCCCTACAGAAGCCTGCTCTGGGATATGATTAAAAGGGCAAGTAGAACATAGCCTTTCAATGGTCAGTATTGTCATTTTTAAGTCACACACATATACAGTATTTACATTCATACACACATTCATCGGGCTCACCATTCCTACAAACCCCTTTATTGCAGGAAGCAGTGCACGTATTCCTCACTTTGCTTTACACTACACATAGTGCCCTGGACTTGGAATGCAATGATGTAACACAACCTCTGGCCAATCAGATAGCACAGCCAGCAAGTGCACGCTGCTCCATGACATTACAAAAGCCAAAGCCTCCAACCAACCGAGAAAATGGAAAAGAGATACAATATGTCAGTAACAATATATCAGATTGTACTCCTATTGGTGAGGAGATGCCCTAACGCTCCTGTACTGTATAAATAAACCACCCCATGAGCTCCATTCTGCATTCTCACTCTCTCTGGCTACAAACAGGAGCTTACATTTTGTACCTGCCAGGGGCAGAAAATCCCAACATATCCAGTACCATTGGCATTAGCCAGGCCAAGGCAAGGAAAATTGGTTCTTATCTCCTAGTTTTCATTTCTGGAACACACAGATCAGTCCAGATGTGTGGGTTTTTCATCCCTAGCAGCAGATGAAGACAGAGAAGAAAAGCTTTACCGACACTGCTATATAAGCCAGGGTGCCACCTGCAGTCCCTCAGTATGTATGACCTGTACCCAATCCAAGATGAAATTAACTAAACTCTCCTACCCAAGCTGAGCAGGGGAAAGGTGGAACCCCCCCTCCCCCGAACTTGAGGCCCGACAACTGAAAAGGGAGACTGAAAACTCCCAACTGTACAACTGCTACTTCTTTCTTGACAAAAAAGGGCAGTGCTCTGGAGTGATCTGTGGTATTCCAGGAACGAAAATTAGCAGGTAAGAACCAATTTTCCTTTCCTGTTTATATCCCAGACCAGTCGAGGTGCATAGGATGTACCCAAGCTCCCCTAAACCAGGAGGGAACCCAAAAGACCTGCTCGAAGCACACTCTCCCCAAAGCCAGCCGATTCCATCACCCAAACATGCAAGCAGTAATGCTTTGTGAAAGTGAGTAGAGAAGACCAGGTCACCACTCTGCAGGTCTCCTATGGGGAAACCAACTGACATTCAGTCCATGACACTGCTTGTGCTCTAGTAGAATGGGACTCTCCACCGCACAGGGATGGGGCAACCCTTACAAATGTAGGCAGAAACGATGGTCTCCTTCAACCTCTGCACAATGGTCACCTTAGAAGCCTTGTTCGCTTTGGACACTCCTCCAAATAGAATAATCAAGTGATCAGACTGTCGAAAATTGTTGGTGACCTTCAAATATCACAAAAGTGCCTGACACACATCCAACCAATGTAGCTCCTGCACATGTGATACCGAAGCATCCAAATGCTGAAACACAGGCAGTTCTATTGTTTGAGAGTGGAGGACTAGCCAAGTGGTTAGAGCAGTGGGCTATGAACCAGGAGACCAGGATTTGAGTCCCGCTGTCGCTCCTTGTGACCTTGGGCAAGTCACTTTACCCTCCATTGCTTCAGGTACAAACTTACAGGTCAATACAGTAAAGTGCAGCCGCGGTTACCCTGCTTTTAACCCGCTTTCTACTCACAATTTGGCCGCGTTAGTCCAACCCGCGATTCACTAACCCTTTTAACCCATCCTTACCGCCTCTTTAAATCAATGGGTAACTCCTTCCGCCCGCGGCATGTATATGAGATGTAAACGATCGGATTAGCTATTCCCTCCCATACAGTAACACGCGCCCCGATTATATCACTTTTTAAACCTGCAGTTTTGTAGCGCGTTTAACCTGCTAACTTACTGCCTACCCTTACCCCTGCATTAGAGGCAGGGGTAAGGGTAGGCGGCAAACTTTCCCCCAGCCCTCGCTCACCTGCCCTGGCCGCGTCCATGGGTGCCAGTCTCCGGGGCAGCCCAGTCCTCTCTACCTTCCTCCCGAAGCAACGAAAAGCAAAAAAGGAGAAAAGCGAAACGACATGTGAAGCATAACTTACTTTTCTTGCAGCCCTCCTCCGGAGACACACCGCGGCTCCCCTGCCTCCCGGGGGCTGCCCCCTGCCTCCCGGGGGCAGCCGGCGGCGAAAGTGGCCCCGCCGACGAAGATGGATGCTTGCATGGGCCCTCTGACACGATCGCTCCCGGGAGAATCCTTTACTGAGCTGCGGCCACTTCTGCGTGCATTCAGCCTGTGCGTGCAATTTGGCCACTCAAGGCGTGACGTCACTACGTTTGGCGTCACGGCGTGTGACGTCGGCGTACGCTAATGCACTGCCTTGAGCGCCTGCTGTAGCAGCTCAAATGGAGGACCACAGAGGACCCTCAACAACACGTTAAGGTTCCTTGAAGGGAAAACTCGCTGCACTGGTGGACGCAAACGCTTCATTCTATTTAGGAAATAGTCAGTATCCAGATACGAAGCCAGAGACATCCCCTGAACCTTTCTTTAAAAACAGCCAGAGATGCCATCTGGACTTGCAGTGAATTGAAGGCTAACTCTTATGCTAGTCCAGTTTGTAGAAAGCCAAAATATTAGACATGGATGCCAGAAGAGGGGGACCCCTCCCCTCTGACAATTTTCCTCAAACACCCTTCACACTTTGACCTAAGCCAAAGATGTGGAGGGTTTTCTAGCCTGTAACAAAATCATAGTGAGGCAATGCCTTTCAAAAGCCAAGCAGTGAGCTGCCTGAACCGAACAAACTAGACCATGGTGGAGCAGCTGCGGTATATGTCCAAGTCTTAGGGGTCTGTTCACTGCCAGATTGATGAGATCCGAACCACGGATGATGTGGCCTTCTGGAGCTACTAGGATCACCTTCCCCAGGTGAGGCTCGACATGCCTTAGTACTCTTCCCACCAGGGGCCACAGAGGAAACACATTCAGAAGAATCTCCAGAGGCCATGGGAGAACCAGAACGTCACACTTTGGTGCCTAACTCCCTCCAGCACCTGAAGAACTGGTGTGGCTTGGCATTCTGTCTCAAGGCCATCAAGTCCAGCTGTGGAGCACCCCATCTGGACCAAATGAGGTCCATCGCCTCATCCGCCAACTCCCATTTGCCACAATCAAGGACATTGCGCCTGAGTAAGTCTGCCTGAATGTTTTCTATTCCAGCTACACGAGATGCTGCCAGAGCCATCAGGTGCTATTCCACCCAACCAAACAGTGCCTGGACCTCCTGAGACACCATCAGGTTCCTGGTTCCCCCCTGATGGTTGATATAAGCTACCATCACATTGTCTGAGAAAACACTCACCACTTGACCTTGTACATGTGAAAAAGAATAGCAATGCATTGCACACCGCTCTCATTTCCACACAACTGATAGACCAAGATGCTTCTTCTGCCGACGACCAACCCTGCACCCTTTGCCCTGGCAGATGGCTCCCCATCGGTGGTCACACTACCCAATCTGGGATTTCCAACTTCACACCCAACTTCAGATGTGCCTAGGAAAGCCACCAGGAGAGAATGGACTTGGATTCCCCCTGTAATGGTAGACGAAGCTGAAACTCCTCTGAAAGAGGATTCCAGTGGGATAGAAGCACCCTCTGCAGAGGACACAGATGCTTGAAATGCCCAGGGAACTAAACTGAGCATAGAAGCCATAGAACCCAGAACCTGCAAATAGTCCTAGGCTCTGGGAAATGACAGCTGTAATAACATGAAGACTTGCATCTGCAGCTTCAACACTCTCTCCTCTGTGAGAAAGACCTTGCCTAAATCCATATCAAAACAAGCTTCTGAGTACTCTAGTGACTAGGTCAGAGCCAAGTGGCTCTTTGCCACATTGATCATCCAGCCAAGAGACTGCAACATTTGCAGCACCCTGTGCACCAAATTCAGTCCTAACTCCTTAGACTTTGCCCGGATGAGCCAGTCGTCTAGATAGAGATGGACTAAAATGCTTTCCTTCTGCAGTGCTGCAGCTACCACCACCATCACTTTGGTGAATGTCTGTGGCACTGTCGCAAGCCCAAATGGGAGTGCTTAAAACTAAAAATGCTCCTCTAGTACCACAAACTGCAGAAATCTCTGATGTTCTTGCTATATTGGGGTGTGGAGATATGCTTCTGTGAGGTTGAGGGAAGTCAAGAACTCCCCCTTGTGAACAGCCACAATTACATAATGCAGTTTCCATTTGAAAATGAGGCACCTGTAGCTCTGCATTCACCTTCTAGAGATCTAGAATGAGCAGATAGTACCCTTCCTTCTTCAGAACCTCGAAATAGATGGACTATCTTCCTTGCCCTTGTTCCTCCTGGGAGCACCATCGTCTCCAATTGTTTTAACCAGTCGGGTGTAGCACAAACCACCTCTCACTTTTCCTTGGAGGCTCAGGGCGCCACCATGAAAGCTTCCTGGATCAGGCAAGCAAATTCTAATACACAACCTTGTCTTATCAAGACCCACTGGGCTATTTTGGTACACTCCTCATTAAAAAAAAAAAAAGTCAACCGCCCCCCATGACTCCTAGTGGAGTGGACCAGCTGCATCTCATTGTGTGCCTTTTTCTCTTCGGTCCCCTGACTGGTGGTCTCCTGGGCAGTTCTGCGTGTCTCTCGAAAGGACTGCAACTTGTTAGGCCATTACTATGGAGCAGAGATAGTTACCTTCTTGCCTCCTTGAACCTCTGCCTCCTGAAAAACTCTTCCTGCTTTCTTTTGGCTTCTCCTCGGGCAACCTGTGGCTCTTTGACTCACCTAAATGCTTTAGCAGATGCTCTAAATCTTCCCTAAACAGCAGTTTGCCCTTGAATGGGAGCTTATCCAGCTGAGACTTAGACCATGCATTTGCTGACTAATTGCATAGCCAGAGATGCTGGGAAGAAACTGCTGACACCATGTTTCATGCTGACATATGCAGGAGATTGTACAAAGCATCTGCAATGTAGGCTATCCCTGCTTCCAGGCTTTCCATCTGCTTTGCGTTGGCTGATGGACCTGTTCCCAACACTTAGAGCTATTGTATCCAGCACAGGCAGGCGATTGCCCACTACTGATCCAACTACTGGGAGGATTGTTTTCTTGCTCACTGTAGACACAGAAGCATTTACCTTAGGAAGCTTCAGAAGCTCCAGAGGATCCTCTGGCAGAGGGTATAGCTTTGCCATAGACCTGCCTGTCTCCAAACCAGCTTCTGCAGTATCCTACTCCCAGATAACCAGCTTCTTCACAGACCGATAGAATGGGAAAAACTTTTGTCGGACCTCAGAGTCCGTCTATGCAGGGTCCACACCCTCATGATGGGATTCCTCCCTTGCTTCCTTTATTCTCAGTTCTTTTAAGATTTGTAAAATCAAGGGCAGGAACTCCTCCTTCCTGGACCACTCTTGAGATCACCTCCTTCCACTACTGGAACCTCTCCTGGTGCCAAAGGATCCTTGTCCCAAACATCATTCTCTGGAGGCTCCGAAAATGGATTCCCATTCCCCTGAGCCAACTGAGTCCTCTACTATGACCAAGGAGCACAATCTCCATCCCGGGGTCCACACTCCCTTTTCGCCCCCCCCCTGCCCCCATGGAGGCCAACATCTTAAGCTTGGCATGCTTTGGGGAACTTTGACATAGGCCTGCTTCCCAGCGGAGCCTTTTTATGCCAGAACATTTTGTGCATTAACACCACAAACTCTGTTGAGGCTTCCTCGGAATCAGTGCCCCCTCTCAGGGGCTGATCACGGGCCCCTTCTTGATTCAGTATGGCTAGGGACAACCCAGGGGAATGATCCCCCCTCCACCAAGGCCTCCTGCAGCATGGGAGCCAAAGGCAAAATGGCCACTGTTCCTGCAATGCCAGAGAGGGGATCTCACTCACTGCTGCTGACCTTTAGACCACTGCGGTCAATGCTGCGCTGCCTTCACCGGTGGACTTGCACCTCCCGCAAAGCCTGGCCGATAAGTCTTGCTGTTTTGCGCACTGCCACCATAACTGTCACTGCTGCAGTACAGGCAACTGCATGCACAATGCACTAGCTACCTCTCCTGCTGGTCAGCGTTGCTATGCTGCAATGAATCCATGCCCAGCCCCTGGACAGTCCCACTGATAGGCTAAAAGCTGGGTTCTTACACACCCTGACCCCTAAGCGTAGTTGTTTCTCGAGTCAGCACAGGTCCTCCCCACTGCCATTCTCACTTATTTTCATTTATTTATTTTTCAAGCCACGCAAATCAAAAACCATACAGGAGATAATACCTTCCTTTGCTGGGAGGAGGGAGCACAGGTTGCTTGATGGACAAAGAGGGAGACAGATCACTGACTATCAGGGTCCCCTTTCCAAGACAAGTCAGGGTCTTCAACCCCTGATCAGCCACTCAACCCAGGGAATGAGTCCTATTGAAGCCTACCACCCCAGGGAATTAGACTGTTTCCTATCTTTGTCCTTTTTTACACACTCTAGACTTCAGGTTTTACACATCGACTGTCTGCTGGAAGCAGAAAAATACCAAGGGACTGCAGGTGGCACACTGCCTAAGTACTACAGGCTCGGTAAAGCTGGTTTTCTCACTCTTAATAGAAAGAAACACTCAATTTAGAAAGGATCAGGAACACAGGGTATGACTTCCTTCACCTGCTGGAGTCAGAGAAATACTGGAGGATCGCAGGTGGCACACTGGGTTATTAGAGGGTGCCTTGAACTTTTTTCTCTGACTCCACCTGCTGGAAGGGAGATACAACCCAGCAGTCTGGACTGATCCTGGTACGTACAGGGAAAGCAAATGTTGCTTACCTGTACAAGGTGTTCTCACAGGACAGCAGGATGTTGTTAGTCCTCACATATGGGTGATATCATCAGGATGGAGCCCAATCATGGAAAGCTTGTCAAAGTTTCCAGAACTTTGACTGGCCTCTACTGGGCATGCACAGCATGGCACTAACCTTGCAGCCAGCAGGGGTCCCCCTTCAGTCTTGTTTAAAAGCTACAGGCAGTGCCGAAAAATAAAATAAGAAAACGTTCCGCCCCACGGTGTTGGGTTCATCGGGCGGGTTTCATGAGGACCAACATCCTGCTGCCTGTGAGAACTCCTGTTACAGGTAAGCAACATTTGCTTTCTCACAGGACAAGCAGGATGGTAGTCCTCACATATTGGTGAGTACCGAGCTGAGGATGTCCGAACATGCACCAAATGTACCCACAGGCGTGCAACAGGAACAACTGGGTTGGAATTTGGTAGAGGGCATCCTGAATCCCACCGGGAAGGCGGAAGGATGTTGGTACGTCATGTTGTAAAGAGGTTACGAAGGCCAGACTGGCCAAAGATGGAATCTTGTCTTCCAGCTTTGTCCAAGCAATAGTGGGCTGCAAAGGTGTGGAGAGAGCTCCAGGTGGCAGCCCTGCAAATGTCAGGAAGCGGCACCGATTGTAGGCGTGCTATTGAAGTTGCCATGGCCCTCACAGAGTGTGCTTTAACACGGTCTTGAAATGGAATGCCCGCTTGCTGATAGCAAAGGGATATGCAGTCCGCCAACCAGGAGGAGAGAGTCTGCTTACCCACAGGCTTCCCCAATTTGTTAGGGTGGAAAGAGATGAACAATTGAGTGCTTTCCCTGTGGGCAGCTGTACGGTCTAGGTGGAATGCTAGAGCCCGTTTACAATCAAGGGTATGCAGAGCCTGTTCTCCTGGATTGGCATGGGGCCTGGGAAAAAAGGTAGGTAGTACGATGGATTGATAGAGATGAAAATCCGAAACTACCTTAGGTAAGAATTTAGGGTGAGTGCGGAGTACCGCCCAGTCCTGCAGACGTTTAGTGTAAGGCAGATAGGTAACTAGGGCCTGCAATTCACTAACTCTGCGCGCTGAAGTGATAGCCAAAAGGAAAATCACTTTCCCTGTGAGATATCGAAGTTCACAAGAGTGAAGAGGCTCGAATGGTGGTTTCATGAGCTGACCCAGAACCAGATTAAGGTCCCAAGAAGGGGCCGGAGGACGTAGCGGAGGTTTGAAGTGGAGCAAGCCCTTCAAAAAACATGTTACAAGGAGCTATACTGATACAGGGACATCCCCGACACCTTTATGGAAGGTGGCTACTGCACTGACATGCATTCTGATGGAAGAAGTCTTAAGACCCGACTCTGATAGATGCCAGAGATAGTCCAGAAACTTCGGGATTGGACAGGAAAAGGGGTCAAGGGACTGAGAAGAGCACCATGATGTGAACCTTTTCCATTTGTAAGAGTAAGCTTTTCTCGTGGAAGGCTTCCGTGAAGCAATCAAGACACGGGAAACCGGTTCAGAAAGGTTAAGTGGCTGAAGGATTAACCTTTCAACATCCATGCCGTCAGGGACAAGGCTTGAAGATTGGGATGGCGTAGGCACCAGTCATTTTGAGTGATCAGAAGAAGGTCCTTTCCCACAGGAATGTGCCTGCGAATGGAGAGATCCTGAAGTATTGGAAACCACACTTGGCGTGGCCAGTGAGGTGCTATCAGGATCATGGTTCCCTTGTCCTGACGTAACTTCACGAGAGTCTTCGAGAGAAGAGGAAGTAGAGGGAATACGTAGAGCAGACCGGTTGCCCATGAGAGGGAGAATGCATCTCTGGGTTGAGTTTACTGCAAATGAGAGAGCAGTAGTTCTCCACTTTGTGGGGACGCAAAGAGGTCTATCCAAGGATATCCCCACTGTTGGAAGATGGAGTTCGCTACCGAGGGGTTGAGAGACCACTTGTGCGGTTGAAAGACGAGACTCAGCTTGTCTGCCAGCACATTGTCCACCCCTGGCAACTAGGTGGCCTTGAGGTACATCGAATGGGAGAGAGCTTCCACCCAAATCTGCGCAGCTTCCTGACACAGAAGGAAGGAGCCTGTGCCTCCCTGCTTGTTGATGTACTACATGGGCACCTGGTTGTCCATCTGAATCAGGATGACTTGATTTGAGAGGCGATCCTGAAAAGCCCTGAGAGCATATCTGATTGCTCAAAGTTCCAGGAAATTTATTTGGTGTTTGACTTCCTCTGGAGACCAAGATCCTTGTGTCTGCAGATTGGCCTCGTGGGCTCCCCAACCGAGGTTGGAAGCGTTGGTGGTGAGAGTGATTTGAGGGTCTGGAGCTTGGAAGGGCAAGCCCTGGTGGAAGTTGATCTGATTTTTCTACCAGGCGAGAGACAGATGGAGTGAGTCGGTAATGTGGACAATGGTCGACAGGGGCTTAATGGATTGAGTCCATTGAGACCTCAGAGTCCAGTGCATGAGTCTCATGGCCAAGCGGGCCATTGGTGTGACATAGACTGAGGACACCATGTGCCCCAGGATGACGAGAAATTGGCACGCAGTCGTGGAGTGTTGAGACTGCAGCTGATGAGCAAGAGATGCAAGAGTCAGTGCATTTGCCTGTAAGGTGTCCAAGTCTGCCCCAATGAATGACAAGGTTTGAGATGGGACGAAGTAGGATTTGTCGTAGTTGACGAGAAATCCTAATGAAATTAGAGTGTGTAAGGTTAGGTTGAGGGATGACATAGCAGCTTGCTAGGTGGGGGGCCCTGATTAACCAATCGTCCAGGGAGGGGTAGATGTGAACACCTTGGGTTCTAAGGAAGGCTGCGACGAGTATGAGGCATTTTGTAAAGACTCGTGGCGCAGACGCTAGGCCAAATGGAAGCACTCGATATTGATAGTGCTTGGGGCCTACTAGAAACCTCAGGTATTTGCGATGAGCTGGAGTTATCGCAATATGAGTGTATGCGTCCTGGAGGTCCAGAGAGCAGAGCCAGTCTCCTCCTTGTAAAAAAGGTAGAAGTGAGTCCAAGGTGACCATCTTGAACTTTTCTCACTGGAGGTACTTGTTGAGGGCACGTAGGTCCAGAATAGGACGGACGCCTCCTGAATTTTTGGGGATTAGAAAGTACCGGGAACAGAACCCTAGGCCGTGCTGAGAGTATGGTACGGGTTCTATTGCCTTGGACTGGAGAAGGAGGGAGACATCTTGATCCAGAAGGAGGGAGTGACTGGATGTTCTCCACATCTGTAGAGGTGGGGAGTCCGGTGGCACGGAGAGAAAGTTCAGATGGTAACCCTGAGCAATTATTGCCAATACCCATTGGTAGGAGGTGATTGAGTGCCATATGTTGTGGAAGTGGCACAATCGACCTCCCACTGGTATGTGAGTCAAAGGAATCTGGCTGTTGCTCTCTAGGTGGAAGTCAAAAACCTGAAGCAGGCCTTGGTTGAGGAGCTGCTTGTGTCTTTTGTTTACATGTTTGATGAGACTGTGGTTTTTGATAAGGTCTCGTGGCACGGGATCTGGTTGGTGGCGGGTAAGACTTCTTTGGACAGAAGAAGGACTTCTTAAGAGTCCTGTCTGAAGGGCTGTTTTGAAGAGAAGGCGGAAGGCATCAGAGAGCTGTCTTAGGGTCTCATGATGGTCCTTTAGCTCCGCCACTGTCCGTTGAATCTGTTTGCCAAACAGATTATCTCTGACACAAGGCAGGTCGGATAACCTGTCTTGTACTTCCGGGCGAAGGTCAGAAGACATGAGCCAAGCCCACCGTCTCGCTGAAATAGCAGCTGCAGATACTCTAGTAGAAGTATCAAAGATGTCGTAAGATGTTCTGATCTCATGTTTGCGCCTACCTCAAAACCCTTGTTTACTAGGGTTTGTAATTGATCTTGAAATTGCTGAGGCAGGGAGTCCGAGAAGTCCTGTATCTGCTTAAAAATGACCCTGTTATATTGGGTCATATAAAGTTGATAGGCGGCAATTCGGGAGATGCGCATTGACCCATGGAAGACTCGGCGACCAATGGTATCTAGGAACTTCTGTTCCTTGCCGGTGGGAACAGAAGAGTGAAGCTTTGACCTCTTTGCTCTCTTCTGTGCAGATACCACCACGACAGAGTGATAGGACCTGATGGATGGGAATAGAGGTGATTACCTTGGGAGCATCCAGGAATTGGAGTAACTCCATCATCTGGTGCCTATCATCCTGTTCAGTCTGTAATTGGAAGGGAACCAATTCAGACATTTCCTTCACAAAGTTTATAAAAGGAGAGGTCCTCTGGAGGAGAACGCTTCCTACTTTCAATGGGTGAAGGTGGTAAAGGTAAATCATCGGTGTCTGTCGAGGAATCATCAGCCCAGGTATCATAAGGATCAGCATGTGTCCCTCTAGGAACTAGAGGGGGACAGGGTGGAATACCTGAAGGTCCCGGTCTAGGCTCCGAAGGAATCTGAGGAATTATCGGAGGCACCAATGACGGCATCGAAGGCACCGGCACAGGCTTCGATGGATGGCTCGGTGGCGCCGATGGATGCATCGGCACCGATGGTTTGATCGGTGGCAAGGGACGTATCGGCATCGATGGCTGAGGCAGAACTCCAGATGGAGGGATGCAGAATAGTGTTTCTCCTCCTGATGACACTGTAAGTGGGGAGGGCACCGGAGCCATCGGAGACCTGGGATCCATCGGTGGAAAAGCAGCCATAAGCGCTTCCATCCTGGAGAGCAGCGGTGCCAGCGCTGCTGGAATCGGGTCGATGATCGGTTCTGCAATCGGTGCCGGTGTCGGAGGAACCTGAAGTCATTGCATCGCCTTGTCGATGGCCTCCTGAACCATCCGGTCCAATTCTTCTTGGAGACCTGGAGCAAGCAGCCCCGGCTCCGGAACAGAAGAGAGAGGCAGAGGCATAGCCGGAGGGACCACCATTAGAGGTGGAGTCGCTGCTCCCGATCCCCGTCGGGTGAGGGTTGCCTCGGTGACCCCGTCGCAGAAACGGTCGGTGCCTTTTCTGGACAGGGTTTCTTCTACAACAGCTCGGACGATGGCGAGGTCGATGATTTCGCTCCCTTGATAGTCCGAGACTTATGGTGTCAATGGTGATGTTTGTCCCTGCGATCCCCTACGTCCTGAGGGGGAGTAGAGGGTGTCGATGGCCGAGAAGTCGTCGATGCTGGGCGGTCACCAGCTGGTCGATGCTGGCGCGAAGTTGATGGTGCCGGCTCTGACGACGTCGATGCAATGGACGGATTCGGGGTTTGAGCACGGAAGAGAAGTTCCATCTTCTCCATTCTGGCCTTGCGACCCTTTGGTGTCATTAGGGCACATTTGGTGCAGGTCAAGACATTGTGCTCGCGTTCGAGACACATTACACAGACTTTATGGGGGTCTGTGATAGACATGGTGCGGGTATAGTCCGGGCACCGACGGAACCCAGATTCCATGGCCATGGAAAAAATCGAGCCGCGGTACGGTCAATGACCAGTAAGCCGCAAGGGCCAAACTCGACGGTAATCGACGGAAAACGGGTAAAAACTTACCGGAGTACCGCGGTCTGAAAAAAGTTAGAGGAGGGACCCCTGTGGGGCAAATTAACTTTTAGTAATTCCGTGAGGAAAATTCATGTCGGGAATCTCTTAAGAGCTCCTTTACCGCGAGGCTACTGCTGCACGGAAAAAAAGACTGAAGGGGGACCCCTGCTGGCTGCAGGGTTAGTGCCATGCTGGGCATGCCCAGTAGGGGCCAGTCAAAGTTCTGGAAACTTTGACAGAAGTTTTCCGTGATTGGGCTTCATCCTGATGATGTCACCCATATGTGAGGACTACCATCCTGCTTGTACTGTGAGAAAGCCGGTTTTCTCTGTCTCCATCTGCTGATAGGAGAGTAAAACCCATGCTTCATGAATGATCTGGCGTAAGAGCAGAAATGTTTGATACCAAGTATCCTCCTCTCCCTTGAGGGGGTAGCAGACGCCATGCAAACACCAGACATGCTCTCAGCTAATGGGATCTTTCTGTTCTTCATTTACACCCAGTACTCTAGGATTAGAAACTTTGCAAGAAAATATTATACAAGACCTCTTCTTCCTCATCCTCACACACAAACAGCATGGAGCTAGCTTTGCTAGCCACACATATTTTGGCTTACTTGGACTGCTGCTCTTATGCAGCTGCTCCCACTTTTTCTTCCCGGATATAAAGTGGTTCAAGTGGATTTCTTTTCACAGTTTTTGCTTTAAAAGATGCAGCCTGCCTTCTAATGAAAGCTTTAGAAAGATTATTTGAAGTCTCTGAGCAGAAGAAGTTTTACTTTTAAAAGAGTGATTTTATTGACAGAACATATCTCGTTTAACTTTTGCCTGCTTTAAACCAAAAGTACCTAGTGCAGAAATGTAAGAACTATTTCAATATATTATCTGCAATGTGCACTGATCCCATAACCAGTCACAAATCTACCAATGCACCTCAATACCACCCAGCAGGACCCCCAGTGATTCCAATACTGAAACCAACATATTCATAGCTGTGTCAATGCCCTCAGCACTCCCTCACATATACAGAGCTCTGCCAATGCACCTCAATCCTGTCATGAACTACAGTCTACTAATATACCTCAGTCCTGCCCTTCACCAATCCCTGCTATTCCAGGGCCCTACTATATACCCCACTCTTCAGTTATCTCCAAATCCGTTACTTCCAAAGCCTGGGCTTCTTGCAATCAGCACCAAATTTAAAGCAAGTTATTTTTTTGGAAATTTTGGTCAATTTGCTCACAGGTCTTCTAAGGTGCAAGGGCTCTTGTTCACATCCTATACATGCTTAAGTTAGTGGTAGAAATAAATAATTTTCCAAGCAAGAAAGCAATGCTGTGTTATTCAATGTGAAATGAAATATTTGCAGATTATGGACAGCGTGAGCAATGAGTTCACAGCTAGGGTTCAAAGGTAAATCCTCTCCATCTGATTAGCTATGCGCGCAGCCTCAAGTCAGGCAGCACTTGACAGATACTTGGAATTGTTATTTTTTTGCCAATTCCTAGAATCACTTTCCTTCAGGAGCTTTTAAAAATGTTCCTTCAGGATTTCTCTTTTCAAGAAGAGAGCTGCACACTGACAGCAGGTGCGCGAGATTGGCTGCTGAGCAAAGCGAGAATCTCTTCAGCTTATCCAGCTCACAACCAGGTCTGAAGTTGATGTCTATATGTCCCAGACCACTAAAGGTTACCTCCAGGTTGAACCTTAAAATATTTTCACATTTTTAAGGGTTGGGACTTTCGAGAAATCATGACTTGCTTCTGTGCAATCACAAAGACAAGAACTACAGTGTGCCTGCACCTCAGCACAAACGACCACCAGAAGCAATGCCCCTTTCATACAGTCACAGAGGGTGCCCATAATGAGGTCAGCACAGTCTGCCAGGAGCAATGCCCCAGTCATACAGTCACAGAGGGTGCCCCCACTGATGTCAGCACAATCTCACTACCAGGAGCAATGCCCCTTTCATACAGACACAGAGGGTGCCCCCACTGATGTCAGCACGGTCTCACTACCAGGAACGATGGAGGAGTAACCTAGTGGTTAGAGCAGTGGGCTAAGAACCAGGAGACCAGGGTTCGAGTCCTGCTGTTGCTCCTTGTGTCCTTGGGCAAGTCACTTTACCCTCCCTTTGCCTCAGGTGCAAACTTAGATTGTAAGCCCTCTGGGGATAGGGAAATACCTGCAGTACCTGAATGTAATCCACTTTCAAGCGCTGAAAAAAAAAAGGTGCAAAAAGCAGAATATAAATCTAAAATAAATACAGACACAGAGGGTGCCCACACTGATGTCAGCAGTCTCACTACCAGGAGCAATGCCCTTTTCATACAGTCACAGAGGGTGGGCACTGTCTCAGCACTGCAGGCACAGTCCCACTCAGTTACACACTGATGACATAGGACAGAAGGTACCCTTATTGATGTGGGCCCAGTGTCACCACCGTGAGCGATGCTCTGGTCATAGTGTCAGAGGGTGCCTACATTGGTAAGATGCGCATAGCAATACAGGAATCCTTAGCAGCAACAGTTGCAGCCCGATGATACTGAAAATCAATGTTAGATACCTACACAAAAAGGGAAGGACAGTGAAATACTGTGAGGAATGACTTAGAAGCGATTCACAAACCCAGAGGGAAATCACCCAAGAACCACATCCAAAAAGTATCATTTTATTTACAGCATGGGATAACTTAAAACAGAAACAGCAGTCTAGTGTTCCCGTGTAAAATCTGCAACTCCTTCCCTGAGGCAGCAGACCAAGTATTCATGTTCAAATAGCAAATTCTAAGCGGTGTATTATGTAGCTACATTCCCAGGGTGGTAGAAAGGCAGAGGAGGGGAGGAATATGTCCTCATGGCCTACTGAACAGCAGACCGTGAAAAAACTGGGGCCTCTGTCCCAGGTGAGAGGCTCAGACGGCGAATGTGTTCATCCTGTGGGTTTGACAGAGGGATACAGGCCTTACGATGCCCAAAATGCCTGTTCTGAGCTCCTGAAAATGATCCACTCAAGGAACCAAGGAGGAGTGGCGGCAGCCCCTTGTGGGACCCTGCAGGAGGCTGAACAACTACATGAGAAAAGCTCCGTGCCAAGACCATTTATTCAGCCTCTGTAGTCACAAAGTGACAGGTCCAGATTAAAGCACAAACAGAAATGCTCAAACATCTCATTCCCACTAAAATTAAAACAAAATAAAAGCTCGAGAAGGTGCTGGCTTTAAAAATAACCTGCCACTACCGTGTAAATGAAGAGTGCCACACACGCACACTACAGAAAGAGCACAGTATGCTGCTGGTAGCAAAAAGGAAAAAACTCACAAGAAACACACAAAACCGGAATAAATATTTGCAGAGAGGAAGCTGCCACTGTATGCCTCCTTGCAGAGACCCTCGCTCCTCCTCTCTTGTACATGGGCACATTTTCTGTTCTTCAGTTTCTCCTCCTTTTTGGCAGGCAGCACCCAAAGATTATACACATTCTGAAGAAAATGACCTGGAAGAAGTTGCAGGTCACGCCATGAAGGCTGTGATAAGGGACGTGCTCTTGAAGTGCCTTGAGGAAGAGGCTCGTGAAGTGAGAGTTCATCTCGCTGGGATTAGCCCCGTTTCTTGGCTTTGCTCTCTTAGGGAAGCACAACCGTTCCTGTCACATTTCATACCATTTTCAAAACAAAATGGGAAAGGACTGGACCTTGCTAGACAGTCTGTGAGGAGCAGGGGTGCTTTCTATCGGTCCATCTCATCCAGCAGTGGCGTGGCATCGCCAGCAATGGACATGGGCGTGCTCTCGATCATGGGGCTGGGCGAGGGGCGTGGAGTCAGTCGTTGCTTCTGCTTCCTTCTTTCTGCTTCCTTCTCCTGCAGCCACTGCTCGGCCATCTTGCCCCAGTCGATGGCAGCGTGGGTGCTGGACCTAGAGAAAAATTTAAAGAGCAATGTGAGAAGTGGTTGTATCTTAGCAAGGAGCCTGACACACATGACTGCCGGTTGAGCTGAAACACAAAAAACTAATATAGTCAAAGGCACCATGTTCCCAGAGATAAACTCGTATCCTATAAAATACTGCAAGATACCTGTTATCCCCTGAAAACGTTTAGTTTGGTGCCTTGGTCGGGTTATCCTTTAGCAGTTTATACTACAGTCAGTTCTGGCAGAGGTATCAAGGGTTCCCCCTTAACTATTTATACTACTTCAGGCAGTGACACGTGCAGAGTGCTAATGCTATACAGAAGTGAATTCCTGTTGCACCAGACACTTACTTTGGTTGCTGTCTTTGCCTGGAACTGGATGATGGCTGTGACTGGGAGGACTGAGGCGTGGGTGTAGGTGTGGGCGTGGCACTGGACTGCATCTGATGATATTGGGGGGTTGTGATAGGTTGACTGGGAGTTGTGTAAGAATAGCTGGGGGTCAACAGAGGGGTCGCCACCGGCTGCTGTGCTGGAGTTGTAAAGACCTAGAAGATACGAAAAGACCTCCAATGAGCCATAGCACAGACTGTAAAAGCAGCATAAGATGTCAGCTGGTCCCAGCTCAGGGACATGAAAGACTGTAAATGAAGCTTTTCTCAGTAAGGCAAAAGAGCACACCTTAATTGCTCATCAAATTCTAATCATTCAATCTGGGTCAGATGTTCTTTGCGAGCACAGAGTATCCATGTAAAACAGAGGAGATGGTACCACAAAGACCAGATAATCCATCCAGTCTGCCCAGTCATTCTGGCTTTTACTACTAAGGATGCATCCCAGCTCCCAGCAGTAGAAGAAGCCTGAATGCTTGTAGGATATCACTCCCTATCCAGCCTGCCCATTTATTCCCAATCACACTGCTAAGGATACGTCCCAGCTGCCAGCCGTAGAAACCTGAGTGCCTGTAGGATATCACTCCCTATCCAGCCTGCCCAGTTATTCCCATCCACACTGCTAAGGATACGTCCCAGCTGCCAGCCATAGAAACCTGAGTGCTTGTAGGATATCACTCCCTATCCAGCCTGCTCAATTATTCCCATCCACACTGCTAAGGATACGTCCCAGCTGCCAGCCGTAGAAACCTGAGTGCTTGTAGGATATCCCTCCCTATCCAGCCTGCCCAGTTATTCCCGTCCACACTGCTAAGGATACATCCCAGTTGCCAGCCAGAGAAACCTGTGTGCTTGTAGGATATCACTCCCTATCCAAGTTGGTTTTGGTTCTCTGCCATGCTCAGATGAGCATGTAAATTCCCATACTTAACTCCTCACACAAGCTCCCAAATTCTGTCAATCTTAAGAGCTACCAAAACAACAGGTTGATTTTAAAGCGTTGCTGATATACGCATGGATGTGGGCCACATATTTACCCATCTGTGTGCAAGGAATAAGGGGGTGGAAAAGAAGTGGGGATTGCACGTTTCACGGCAGGGCCAAAATGTATGCATGTAACTCCAAATTTTAAAAACGAAACTCCGCAGCAAGCACAGGCTAAATATCTGCGTAACTTTACTACTGGCTCCAGAGGAGGAGCAAGTCTGCAGATCTCAAGTTTTAGGGCTTACAGGACAGGGTGAGGGGTCTGGGTCAACTGTGTGGTGTGCAGTATGAAGAGCCAGATGGGTCTGAAAGATCTCACTATTAATTGAACAAACTGGGAATGTGCCTCGTGCGAGCATGTTTTAAAATTTGCTGACATACGCATGTAAAAGCCAACAAGGTCCTATTAAAAGCACACGTGCACTAGCTGTGCTGGAGTAACCTCTTAAAATTAAGAGCATACTTATGTGCAGTTGGTGCATTTTAAAACTTACGCATATAAGTGCACGCACAATTAAAAATTCTAGCACATTCTCTTTTGTGTGCTGATACATGCATGTATGGGCGCAAGCATGCATTTTAAAATCAACCTGCAAGTGAGGCTGTTATCTGAGCATCCCTGATGCCTTGCTGGATTGTATCCAGTGAATTTCTGGGAAGCTACAGCCTTGTTGGTTCTAACTTGGCTACCTCGTGGTCTGTCAGGTCAATGGTTGTGTATTCTTTATCTGCCCCCTTTGCTCCTTCTCTCCCCCCTCTTAAGGCAGGGAAGGGTGGCAAGCTCCTAATCCTGTCCCTACAACTGTCCCAGTCATCTCTTGGATCCCTCAACTGGCAGTTCCATACTACCTTACGAGGAGAAGAGTTTTGTCCTATTTCACTCACACACTTCCTGAATTAACGTATGTTATGAGGTGGTAACTGACACACAACTATTCAGAGATAGCTCTATGGTCACTCCTTTAACCCCTGCATCTGTTCATCTTTGACTTCAGAGGTACTCACATGGTAAGCGCTGCTACCACCCCCACTGCCACCTCCATAGCCATACTGGCTGGATGCCCACTGTGCTGGTGTGGAGTTGGGATTCTGCCCTTGTCCAGTTACTGCTGCGATGGCACTGAACATCTGCGATGTCATATTCTGAGGAAGTGCATTCACAGCACGGGTCAGGTCTGCAAAGCAGAAAAGAAACCAATATGCTTTTAGGACAAGCAGTATGCTTTTTCTTTCACATCCTCTCCCCATTCCTCTGGAAGACCAGCAGAACCAGTAGTTTAAGTATACAATGGGAGAAGGCTTTCAAGCATGTAATACATTCTAAGAAAGCGAGCAGCCAAAGAAGTGAAGTCTGCTGCCACCCACCTGCTAAGTTAATATTGGCAGGGGTTGCGTTCATGGAGCCAGGGGTTCGGGTTCTGCTGCTGCTGCTGCTTGGAGTGATACCTTCAAAAAAAGAAAGATACATTTAACTTAATTTCCCAGCAACTGTTTCTCTCAGTCAGTCTCCAGTGTTAAAGTAGCCTCAGAAACCTATAGAGAAGTGTGCTGTCATTTTGTCTTAAGAATGAATGGGTCTGGCTTCTCTCCTCTCAGAAGTATGTGAGCAGCAAGGAAAAGCTGCTCTACTATTGGAGAAATTACTTACCTGATAATTTCATTTTCCTTAGTGTAGACAGATGGACTCAGGACCAAAGGGTTTATGTTTCCCTGATAGCAGATGGAGTCAGATTTCAAAGCTGATGTCACCCTAAATACACACCTGCAGTGACCTCAACCCTTCAGTATTCTCTTCAAAAGCTACTGTGGACATACTATCGAAAAAACTTTATTTAAAATATGATTAAAAATAGATAATCATAACTGTACTCAAACACTGAACTCCAGAAAGAATATAGATGCCCTGATCTAGGGACCGGATGACAACTTACCAGTAATCTCTTGGAATCTATATCCACTCCACGGGTGAATCCTTGGCACCATTCTTGGGCAGCTGTGGGCAGGATGCTGAGTCCATCTGTCTACACTAAGGAAAATGAAATTATCAGGTAAGTAATTTCTCCATTTCCTAGCGTGTAGCCAGATGGACTCAAGACCAATGGGATGTAGAAAAGCTACAACCGATCGGGGCGGGAGGCTGCCCGCATCCGGTTATCACCGCCTTTACAAAGGCTGAATCCTCTTGGGTCTGTATAGCAAGTTAATAGAACCTGGAGAAGGTGTGCAAGGAGGTGTGCAAGCGTTGCTGCTCAGCAGATATCGACAGGAGACAGCAGACTAGATTCCGTCCATAAGACCACCTAAGCTCTAGTGGAATGAGCTTTAACCTGAGAAGGTAATGGCTTTCCTGCCTCCACATAGGCTCCCGTGACCACCTGCTTAATCCAGCGAGCTATGGTAGCCTGCGAAACTGGTTTGCTCCGCTTCCTTCCAACGTGAAGGACAAACAGTCGGTCCATTTTTCGGACATTCAAATAATGGAGGCGGTATTCTTCCACGTCCTTGTGCTTATCTAGGGATGGCAACAAAATGGACTGATTCAAACGAAACTCCAAGACTACCTTGGGCAAGAAGGATGGAATGGTATAAAGCTGTAATGCTCCTGGAGTCATCCGGAGGAATGGTTCCCGACACAATGCCTGTAGTTCAGAGATGCGGCATGCCGAGCATATAGCCACCACCAGGAACAGTTTTCAAGGTTAATAAATGCAAGGAAAGACTGCACAGTGGCCCAAAGGAGGGCCTTGCCAAAAATTCTAATATTAGATTAAGATTCCACAAGGGAACCTGCCCACCTTAGGATGGCCGGAGGTGCTTCACCCCTTTCAGAAAATGGGCCACGTCCGGATGAGCCAACAGGCAGATTTTGTCCACCTCGCCTCTGAAACAGGAGAGCGCCGCTACCTGGACCTTCAAGGAGTCAAGGGTCAAACCATTATTCAAGCCATCCTGCAAAAATTCAAGAATTATTGGGATTTTGACTGTCTGAGTGAGGGGGGGGGGGGGGGGGGAACACTGTGTTCCTCACACCAGGCCTCAAATACTCTCCAGATCCGCACATACACTAGGGACATAGAGAACTTCTGAGTGGAGTAAGGTGTTAATTACTGCCGTAGAATATACTCGCTTCATCAGTTGAGCCATCTCAAGGGCCAGACCGTAAGACAGAATACAGTCGAATCCTTGTGAAGGAGCGGTCCCTGCTGTAGCAGGTCCCTGTGCGGTGGCAGGCACAGGGGTGGGTCTTCACCAGGAGCCTCTGCATGTCCGCATACATGGACGCCTGAGCCAATCTGGAGCTATTAGTAGGACTAATCCCCTGTAGTGCTCAATTCAGCGAATGAACCTGCCCAGCAGGGGTCACGGAGGGAAGGCATACAGCAATTCTTCTTCCAGCCAGATCTGAACGAAAACATCGATCCTAAGGGACCCCCTAATCTCTTATGTGATTGAAGAATCAGGGACCTTCACATTGTGAGATGCGGCCAGCTGGTCGATGGACGGGAGACCCCAGTGATCTATCATCAGCTGAAAGGCTTGGGCCAACAATGCCCACTGTCCTGTATCCAGACTCTCCCTGCTTAGAAAGTCTGCTCTGTCGTATTTTCCTGCGATGTGGGAGGCTGAGATCATCTGTAGATGTATTTCCCCCCCATTCCATAAGGAGATCTATCTTCTGTGACATTTGGCTCTTGGTTCCAACCTTGGCAGTTGATGTAGGCTACCATTGTTGAGTAGTCCAACATTACACAGACCGCTTGACCCTGGAGTCTGTGGCTGAATTGTAGACATGCCAATCTGACTGCCCAGGCTTCCAGGTGGTTGATGTTCCAGAGGGCCTCTCTTCCTCGGTCACGTCCCTGGGCCATCAGCTCCTGACAGCGAGTTCCGCAGCTCTGGAGGCTCGCATCTATTGTGAGAACCAGCCAGTTCAG
Source organism: Rhinatrema bivittatum (assembly GCF_901001135.1). Lineage (NCBI taxonomy): Eukaryota > Metazoa > Chordata > Amphibia > Gymnophiona > Rhinatrematidae > Rhinatrema > Rhinatrema bivittatum. The sequence goes on along the minus strand of NC_042622.1, from coordinate 164,963,205 downwards.
AGAGTAAACCCCTGTTCAGATGAACTTCCTGTAGCCACCACAGGAGCTGAGAGCATATTCCCATCGGTAAGTGGAGGCGAATCGAATAGTCTTGAAACTGCGGGTTCCAACATGACAGTAGTGAGCACTGAAGTGGTCGCATGTGTGCCCTCACCCATGGCACTACCTCCAGGGTTGCCGCCTTCAAACCAAGAACTTGGAGATAGCTCCACACAGTTGGGCATATCGTGCTCATCTTCTGATGCACTTGAAACATCAACTTCCTTATTCGCTTGGTCGGAAGGAAGACCTTGCTCTGATTGGTGCTGAACCGGACTCCCAGATATTCCAAGGAATGGGAGGGCCTGAGACTGCTTTTGTCCAGGTTTACGACCCAACCAAGTTCCTGAAGCAAGGAGGTTACCTGTTGGTCACCTGGAGACTCTCTTCCATGGAATTGGCCTGGATTAACCAGTCATCCAATTATGGGTGCACCAGGATTCCTTCTTTTCTCAATGCTGCTGCTACGACCACCATAATCTGGGGGTGGTGGCTAGGTCAAAGGGCAGTGTCTGGAACTGATAATGGTGACCCAGTACCGCAAAGCGTGGGAAACTGTGTTCTTGACGTATTGGAATATGTAGGTAGGCCTCGGATAGGTCCAGGAAGGTTAAGAACTCTCCGATTGTATGGCCATTATCACAGAGCATAGGGTTTCCTTGTGGAAATGATTCACTCTTAGATGTCAGTTGACGCTCTTGAGGTCCAGGCCGGGGTGAAAGGAATCTTCCTTCTTGGGTACGATGAAATAGATGGAATAATGCTCCGTATTTTCTTGGGGCACAGGTACTGGGATTATAGCTCTCACCCTGAGGAGCCTTAAAAAGAGTAATCTCCACTGCATGCTTCTTGTGCTGGGAGTGGCAAGGAGACATCATGAATACATCCCGAGGAGTGCTGTGAAATACCAGTGCATATCCTTCTCGTATGACCTCCAGTACCCATTTGTCTGAAGTGGGTCGACAAAATTTCACTGGGGGGTTTGGGATGAACCTGAACCCGAGCCTGACCCTCTCTTAGGCTGTTGACTATGAAAGGACTGAGAACTCCCAAAGGGCAGAGACCTCTGAAATTTTGTGTTTCTATAGGGGAGAAAGCATTGGGAGCCCCTGGATTGACCCCTCATAGGCGAGGGGTGCTGTAACTGCTTTCTCTTATCTTCTGGTAGCCGGGGAACTGGAGATTCGCTCCATTTACTGGCCAGCTTTTTCAATTCGTTTCCAAAAAGGAGTGATTCTTTAAAGGGCATTTTTGTAAGATTTGCCTTGGAGGTGGCATCTGCTGACCAATTCGTAACCATAGCTGTCTTTTGGCCACCACCACTGAGAAACTATAGGACAGCCCCTTAGTCAACCCATCCTGTAGAAAGGCTAAAATACTGGAAACGGACGCCCGAGTGGATATAATTGCACGAGAAACACACCATGATTCAAAAACCTTCCAAACTCGCACATACGCCAAGGAAGTCGATGCCTTACGCAACCTCAGAAGGGTGGAAACCACTGCATCGGAATAATCTTTGCCTTTTAGACGTTGCCTCTCAAATGCCATGCTGCTAGACAAAAGCGATCTACCTGTTCAAAACAAACAGGTCCCTGATGAAGTAGATTCGGCAGAAACGGGAAACGCAGTGGATCCTCCACCGCAAGATTGACGAGGTCCGCAAACACGGCCGCCGAGGCCACTCGGGGGCCACCATAATTACCTCCGAGGGATGGCTCTCTATTCGACGAAGGACCTTGCCGATCAGCGGCCAGGGGGGAAAGACATACAGAAGCACTGTCGTCAGCCAGGGTAACGCCAAGGCGTCCACGCCCTCTGCCCCCGTTTCCCTTTGATGAGCAAAGAAGCGCGGGGCTTTGGCATTCTTGAAGGTTGCCATCAGATCCATGGCCGGCGTGCCCCATCTGTCGCAGATGAGTTGAAAAGCCCTGTCCGCCAGGTCCCACTCTCCGGGATCGAACTGATTTCGACTCAAGAAGTCTACGTGTATGTTGTCGACCCCTGCTATGTGGGATGCAGCTATGCTGACAAGGTGCCGTTCCGCCCACTGAATCAGGAGATGAGCTTCTAACGCCACCGGACGACTCCTGGTCCCCCCATGACGATTGATGTAGGCCACTTTGGTCGCATTGTCGGACAGAACCCTGACCTATTTCCCCTGAATCAGAGGGAGAAAGGCCTGCAATGCCAGGTGCACCGCCCTGGTCTTCAAGCGAATGATCGACCAGTGAGACTCAGTCGGGGACCAGCGTCCCTGTACTGACTTCCGCAAGCACATTGCTCCCCAACCTAAGAGGCTCACATCCGTGGTGACCACCGTCCACTCCGGTATCACAAGCGGAACTCCCCAAAGGAGATTGTCCAAACACAGCTACCACCCTAGACTGGAGCGGGCCAGGTTCGTCAATGGCAATGGGAGGAGAATTGATCGGACACCAGGCTCCAGCAGGAAAGTAACGCCGATTGTAAGGGCCGCATGTGCGCGAAAGACCAAGGGACTAATTCAAGCGTCGAAGCCATGGAACCTAGCATCTGCAGGTAATCCCAAACCGTCGGCGGTTGTTTCTGTAGTAAGGACCGGACTTGTCCCTGCAACTTGAGACTGCGACCAGAGGAGAGAAAGATCATCCCCTGACGCGTGTTGAATAAAGCTCCCAAAAATTCCCGTGACTGTGAGGGAGTGAGCTGACTTTTGGTGGTGTTGACTACCCAACCGAGAGACCTCAACCGTTGTAGCACTCAGCTTATCGCCGAATGACCCAGTCTCTCAGATTTCACTCGAATCAACCAATCATCCAGATATGGATGCACCAACAACCCCTCTCGCCGAAGTTGTGCTGCTACAACCACCATGATCTTGGTGAAGGTTCTGGGAGCTGTCGCCAGCCCGAAAAGCAACACCTGAAATTGGTAATGGTTCCCCAACACATAAAACCTGAGATGTTTCTGATGATCTTTCCTGATCCTGATGTGCAAATATGCCTCTGTGAGATCCAGCGAAGCCAGGAATTCTCCCGGACGAATGGAAGCAATGACGGAACGCAATGTCTCCATGCGAAAACAAGGAATCCAAAGGCATCTGTTGACGCACTTTAGGTCTAGTATGGGACGGAAGGACCCTTCCTTCTTTGGAACGACGAAGTATATGGAATAATGTCCTTTTCGTTGCTCCAGGGGTGGTACTGGAACAATTGCTCCCAGATCCAGCAGCCGAACCAAGGTCTGTTGGACTGCTCGACGTTTGTCGGCGTATCCGCACGGGGATGGGAAAAACCGTGGGTTGGGACGGCGTGCAAAATCTAAAGCGTAGCCGTGTTTTATCACCGAAAGCACCCATTGGTCCGTCGTGATTGTGGTCCACTCCTCGTAAAAGAGAGACAATGTGCCCCCTACCCTCGGTACGGAGGAATGGACCAGCCGGACATCATTGTGCGGCCTTACCGCCTGGAGCCGACTGGGAGGAAGCAGGTCTACCAAAACGCCTTCCTCGAAAGGACTGCGACTGCTGCCTACCAACCCCCCCCCCCGGCCGAAAGGAAGGGGAAGAGGTACTAGGACGAGGAGTACGAGCTTTTCGATTTCCCCGAAACCGGGATCTAGTCGAGAAAGACCCCCTGGGACGAGCTCTGTCCTCCGGGAGCCGATAACCCTTATTCTTGCCCAGTAACTGAATCATGTCTTCCAATTCCTTTCCAAACAGTAGGTTACCCTTAAAGGGTAAGGACCCCAGCCAGGATTTGGAGGCTCCATCTGTAGACCAGTTCCATAACCACAATAGCCATCTCGCCGAGACAGTCGAAACCATGGAACGCGCTGAAGATCGTACAGTGCATCCGCACTATAAGCCATGACCGCTTCAAGGCGGCCAGCTTGTCGGGCTTCCTCCTCCGAAAGGCCTTCGTTGGCGAGAAGTTGTTGAACCCAACGCAGCCTGGCCCGTAGTGCAAAATTACTACAAATTGCCGCTCGAGCTCCTAGGGCGGAGACTTCGAATATCTTCTTAAGCTGGACCTCCAGTTTCCAATCCTGGAGGTCCTTCAGTGCCGTAGCCCCCGTGACCGGAATAGTAGTCTTCTTAGTCACCGCTGACACAGCTGCGTCCACTTTCGGAACTCACAGAACTTTCAAGGCGTCCTCGGGCAAAGGATAAAGCTTATCCATAGCCTTTGTGACATTCAATCCCAAATCCGGGGTATCCCACTCCCAAAAGAGCAGGTCCGTAGCAGAAAAATGAAAAGGAAATGTCGTGGGAGGACCACTCAAGACCCAACAATACAGGATCCATCGAGCCAAGACGAGACTCCTCGGGAGGTGTAGCGATCCCTAACTCCTCCAGAATAGCGGGAATGAGAGGCCCCAGCTCGTCTCTACGGAAAAGGCGGATCATCCAAGGATCGTCGCCCTCCGAGGCTTGGCTCTGCCTCGGAGTACCGTCTCCCTCTACCCCCTGCGGGGGTGGGGATGACTCTTCCTGATCCATAGAATCGGAGGGGGGAGTCCGTGTCCTCCGGGGGAGGGAGAGCCCGTAATGGGCGCTTTGACCTTGAAGGTCCTTCCGTGGCCCCCGACCAGGGTCGGTCCTTGTCCACAGGATGTGGTCCCTTGGGGCCCCCGGACTTGGGAGAGTGCCGCTTATGGGCCTTGCGGGCCTTAAAGGCCCTATGCATAGCTAAAATGAAATCCGAAGACAAGGAGGAGCAGGAGACATCGGAATCGGACCCTGCGTCATCCCCTGCCATATCTCCTGTAGCCCCCGCTGGCGAAACAGACCGTGGGAGTGGTCGTTGTGGGGAGAGGGAGGGCAGTGAATTTCTGGCCCCCACCGCGATCGGCGCCGCGAAGGGAGCCGGACCCAAAATGGCGGATTTTCCCACACTGGCCGGCAGCTGCCTGGGGACGGAAGAAGAGAGCTCCCCGATCGCAATCGCCATTGCCCCACGTCTCACCACCACCCCCTGAGCCAACCCCGACGTCCCTTCACCTCCGGAGATGCAGGCTGAGCACAGCCCATCCCTCGTGAGGCGCACGCTGAGCCGCAGGCCGAGCCGCGTGGCATGAGGAACCGAGCCGGTGCGAAACCAAAGAAATTAACGATCGGGGGGCAGTGGGGGGGAGAGGGAATCGGCCGCCGACCGCCACAGCTCAAGCACCAAAAGCCGCCGAACGACGAGCTATTAATTTTATTTATCTATGAAGATCTCTTTTTTTTTTTATGTCACCTGAGACGCTGTCCCTCGGCGGGTCCTGAAGCGGTCCGGCTGGGGTGAGTGAGCCTGGTTCCCCGGTATCACTCCGGCTGGGCTGTGAATAACCAGCAGGGTCCTCAACCCTTAGCCTCAGCAGCCTACAGAACCAGGGGGGATGGTCCCCTCAGGACCTGACAACCCCCTGGGAGGCTCAGACCAGCACTGTTCTCTGCCTTCACAAAACTTTTGTTTTTGTTCTTTTTTTTTTTAAACTTAATTAGAAAAAGGAATCAAAACAAAACACCGCCTAGCTATCTAACCCCCCCCCCCTTTTTTTTTTTTTTAAATCAGTGTAGACTGTGGGCCATGCACCCGGACCATCTGCTGGAGACAGAGTAATACTGACAGGCTGTGGGTGGCACCCTGGTATTTATGGCAGAGCCTGTCAAATCTTGCTCTGTCTCCATCTGCTGGTGCGGAGGCAAAACCAGGAGTCTGGACTGATCCGGTACGTACAAGGAAGGCCTGTTTAAGGATGGACTCCTCTGTCTATCGTGCACATCCTTAAAGGCCACTCCTCCCTCCACTGGGATAGTTGTTTGCTTAGAGACGGCACAGACCAGCGCATCCTCCTCAGAGAAATGCAAACGCTCTCTCACTGCTGGATCCAGTGGGTACAGAGCTTCTAAAGCTAGTCCCCGTTTAAAACTTGCTTCTGGGGCATCCCATTCCAGTTCAATCGACTTCCAGTACTGGAAAGAAGCAAGAGGCTTTCCATAGGGAAATCAAAATGGGATTCTTCTTTGGTTCCGTCACAGAGTCCGCCCCAGTAACTCCTAGCATCTTCAGGATCTGGGAAACCAGGGCTGGCAATTCGTCTCTATGGAAAAACCGTAACATGGTCAGATACGGTTCTAAACCAGGGGGAATTTCCCCATCTTGCAAGGAATCTGTATCCTCCTCTTTGTCCGTGCCATCCGGGTCCCTGCCAGGGATACCCTTGGTGAGGTGAGGCATGCCTCGAGGTCTGTCAATAGGACTGGGAGAGGGAGGGCTTCCGGCTGAGGCCCTGGAAAAATTCCATCCAAGAGAAGGCAGCTGGGTCCATGCCTAGCCCAGGAGCTACTGGGGTAGGTTCCGCTGAATTTCCCTCTCCAATGGATGACCCAGTCCCATGGGTACTCAGATCTGAGGTACTTCCAGTTAAGGCTGTGGCTAACCCATCCTCTGAACGGGAGGAGCCGGGCTTAGCAAAGTCCAGGAAGGCCATCTCTCCCTGGGCTTCCTCACAGTGCTGACATAAGTTGGAATCCAGGACAGACTGTGAAGCCCTATTATGACAAGCAGCACAGAGAGAAGACACTTATGTTTCTTGGCTGCCGGAGCCATTGGCGGTAGAAACTGTATGTTCTGTCGGCTTGTGCTTAAAATTTTATGCGCACAGATTTCGGGCATCTAGGCGGGACGCAGTGAGGCGCACACAACCCATGCACCCGGCTTTACCTGTCTTCTGCGCTTAGTAGGTAGTGCGCGTATGTACGTGTATGCTGATATGTGCACAGCATGTGCGCAGAACCGATACACTGTGTGTACCGATGTTCTATGGAGGGCAATATGGCACGCAGAAAGACCCGCGCAAGATTGCACCGCCACAGCCTACCACGTAGTGTGCCGACCAAGCCTAAAGTGGGGCCTAGCCCACCAGGGGGCCACTCAACCCGCTCAGAAGCCCATTTCCCTTTACCCCAATGACCAATGGGATCGAAAACATCGTCGGTATGGCACGCCGAGGTAGGAGACCGGAGGAAGCCTTACAGAAAAACCCTCCAATTGTCTGAATCAGGAGGTAAATTTTTTTTTTTTTTTACCTATCTCAGTGCTTACTGGCTGAGTACAGAGACAGTCTTCCAGCTTGGGGGGAGAGGGCTTTGGCAGTCACCACTGTGCTCGGCTTCCTGCACCCGTTGCCTTTCAGCTGCTTAAGCAGCAAAGTCACACCGGGAACCAGCTACCGGACCAAGGCATACCTCTGAGGGATCTTGGAAATCGCCTCAGGAATTCTTAACTGGGGGAGGGGCCTTTAGGTATCACCGCAGGAGGGGTGGGGGCTCAATTTTTTTCTCCAGTTTAAATGTAGAATTTCTCCTTCCAAAAAGTACAGCAATCCCCATAGGGAGAGGCTAGTCCACCATCTGCTGGAGACGGAGAAATACTGAAGGGCTGAGGTCGCTGCAGGGATGTAACTACGGTGATATCAGCTTTGAAATCTGACTCCGGCTCCATCTGCTTACAGGGGAGCATAACCCATTGGTCCTGAATCCATCTGGCTACATGCTTGGAAAAAGATTAAATACGGCACAAGAGACCAACCAGGGATAAGAACGGATATAGCTATGTCGCAGGGCTGAGAATATGATAGATGGCTACCTGAAAAAAAGAGGTTGAACCAAACTGATATTACTTCTACAGGATTTCGCACTAATCTTTAAGAGTCACAGCAATCCAGCTGAAGTGAGTGTACCTGGCACAGGATCTTGATAATGGTCCTTGAACCATCGGAATAGCCCATTTACTGTGGGGAAGATCTGGCCTCTGTATCGGAATCCCTCTGGTGTTACCGTCACATACTCGATCCTAAGGAGGAGAAAGCAGACAACAAAAACAAGGATTTTACCTACTATGTCCTTGCTTTGCATGTTGCAGTGGGAAGTGGAATCCTCCTCAAGGCAGATCTGCTAAAGGGAGTTGATGCCTAGAAATGCCTACCAGCAGAAATGATACTAACCATAAAGGTGACAGAATTCAACTTAATCTGAAGTTTTAGTTTTAATAAAATCTGATACACCACTGTTCAACAAATCACAACAATTTCCAAGCCATAAAACTTTTAAAACCCATGCACATGAACATCTTAACTACACACACACATATACATTACTTAATGCAGTTAACATAGAGGATCATAACATGTAACAAATAAGTTGACTCCTATAGTCACAGCAATTATATCATATCCTTCACTCATCTGACCTTCTAAATTTCTCATATTTGGATTCCTGCCTTAGTTCATGTGGCAGAGTTCCATGATAATGGTACTTGATGTGTGAACGCAGACTGTTTTGTCTGTTCCAGCCTATAAAGCAACCTTTAATAAATTCTGCTAGGATTTATAGGATACCAGTAAATAAAGCAGTTCTCCACTGTATGATTTAAAGATAAGACATAAATCTTAAGTCTGATACTAGTCCTGACTGGCATTCTGTGTAAATCTTCAATTAAAGCAATTAAATAATCGTATTCTGATTTACCAGCACAGATACAGAGGGTGGTTGTAAAGCCATAGGAGGAAGATGACTACAGATCAAGTAGCCAGGCGCAACTGTGCAGGCCAAAAAGATCATTTGCCAAAAGATATATTACCATGGTTGCAACCTAATGCTGTGAGTACCGGCCTGCTGCAGCGAGTCACCATAGTAACATAGTAATGATGGCAGGAAATGGAGAAATTACTTACCTGATAATTTCGTTTTTCTTAGTGTAGACTTTCCTTAGGATTCAGGACCAATGGGTATAGTGTGCTCCTGATAGCAGTTGGAGACAGAGTCAGATTTCAATCTGATGTCATCCTACATATACCGGTGCAGGAAGCTCTGCTCTTCAGTATTCTCCTCGCAAAGCAATTGTGGATATATGTATGTCTGGATAATTCGATTAACTTGGTTAACTTTGTTTAACTTGAATAACTTGAGAAACGTAATCAACTTGAACTGGTTGACGTGGACTATAGCTGGACATCGCCAGTGCCCTCAACCAAGAAACGCCGACACCCGGTAACTATGGCTGTCCTAGCTGAAGGGAAGCGTGACTTACCCGTGTTTGTCTTGCTCTTAGGAATTGACTCCCGAGGTTTTCGTGCATAGCGGCCGCCGTGGGCAGGATACTGAATCCATCTGTCTACACTAAGGAAAACGAAATTATCAGGTAAGTAATTTCTCCATTTCTTAGTGTGTAGCAGATGGATTCAGGACCAATGGGATGTACAAAAGCTACTCCCGAACCGGGTGGGAGGCTGCCTGTGGCCCACTTAGTACTGCCCTTGCGAATGTTGTGTCCTCCGGAGCCTGAACATCCAGGCAGTAGAACCTAGAGAAGGTGTGAATGAAGGACCATGTCGCCGCCCGACAGATCTCGGCAGGTGACAGTATCTTGGTTTCCGCCCAGGACACTGCCTGGGCTCTAGTGAAATGGGCCTTGACTTGTAGAGGTGGAGGCTTGCCTGCCTCTACGTAGGCTGCCTTGATTACTTCTTTGATCCAGCGGGCTATAGTTGCCCGCGAGGCCGCTTCCCCTTGTTTCTTCCCGCTGTGAAGGATGAATAGGTGGGGCCGTCTTTCGTACTGATTCCGACCTTTCTAGGTATCGGACTAGGAGTCTGCCGACGTTAAGATGGCGAAGGCGGCAAGATTCTTCCGAGCCCTTATGCTCGTCTGGGGACGGCAGCGAGATGGTTTGGTTTAGATGGAAGTGAGAAACCACTTATGGGAGGAAGGAGGGGACTGTGCGTAGCTGTATGGATCCTGGTGTGAACCTGAGGAACGGTTCTCGGCAGGATAGTGCTTGAAGTTCGGAGATGCGACGGGCCGAACATATTGCCACTAGGAACACCGTCTTCATGGTTAGGAGACGTAGAGGCAGACCTCGGTTAGGTCTGAAGGAGGCTCCCACTAGGAAGTCTAGTACTAGATTGAGGTTCCATAGGGGTACCGGCCACTTTAGGGGTGGTTGAATCTGCTTGACCGCTCTCAGGAAGTGGGAAACGTCGGGATGAGATGCTAGGCTAGTGCCTTCCACTTTGGCTCTGAAGCAGGCCAGCATGGCCACCTGAACCTTGATGGAGTTGAGAGACAACCCCTTCTGTAATCCATCCTGCAGGAATTTCAGGATCGTGGGAATTTTGACTGTGCGCGGAAGGATGTCGCAGTCTTCGCACCAATCTTCAAATATTCTCCATATTTGTATGTAGGTCAGTGATGTGGAGAACTTGCGTGCTCAGAGCAAGGTGTTAATCACCGCCCTTGAGTATTCGCTCTTCTTCAGGCATGTCCCTCTCAATGGCCAGACCGTAAGAGAGAATCGAGTTGGGTCTTCGTGGAGGATCGGGGCCTTGCTGGAGCAAATCCCTGTGTGGAGGCAGGGGGAGAGGGCTCCCTGTCACAAGTCTTCACACGTCTGCGTACTACGGCCTTCTTGGCCAGTCCAGGGCCACTAGAAGTACTAGCCCCCTGTGGTGCTCTATCTTGCGGATAATCCCGCCCAGTAGTGGCCACGGGGGGGGGGGAGGCGTATAGCAGGTCTTCCTGTGGCCAGGTCCAGACGAGGACATCGATCCCTTGGGATTGTGGCTCTCGTCTGCGACTGAAGAAGTTGGGAACTTGGGCATTGGACTGGGTTGCCAGGAGATTCATGGCTGGGGTTCCCCAGAGGTTTATTATCAACTGGAAGGATGTGGTCAAGGTTTACAGAGGGCGCACCAGACATGAGGGACCGCCCTCTCAGTTTTTGTTCTGACTCCATCTGCTGGAAGGGGGACATAACCCACGGTCTGGACTGATCCTGGTACGTACAGGGAACCTATGATGCCACCCAATGATGTGTCACAGCAGCATCTCAATAAGGAAAAAGACCTCCAAGCCGGCACAGGTGGAAACTGCCTCCTCTTGGGTTGACCTACGATCAGAGTCCTGCTGGCCCAGTTGTTATATGAGCAAATCTCCGACTCCATCCAATGATATCACAGCCGCATCTTGAAAGGGAAGAAGACATCGAAGCTGCACTGATAGAAACTGCCTCTTCTCACGTAGACCCTCGGTCTTTGTATTTTTTGAAAAAGAGTAAATAAACTATTCACATTTACTCGTCCTAGACCTCTCATGATTTTAAACACCTCTATCATATCCTCCCGCAGCTGTCTCTTCTCCAAGCTGAAAAGCCCTAATCTTTTTACCCTTTCCTTATAACGGAGCTGTTAAAACAGCTTTGTGCAACTTTTTAATAAGCTGTGCTCAAATTTATGAGCTAGAATAATGCAAATATTAGGATTTCTTTTGTGCATTGTTTTGCTGTGTGCAAAGGGTTCAAGATCTGTGTGTACAGCTTAAAGGGAAGAGTGCCTCTAGGTCTTCCTGTGCCTGCTTACTGGGGATCTGGACCTGAGGCTATGACAGAGACAGAATCCAAACTCACGGGCAGGCTGCTTCTGCTCCCAGGCTTATGTAATGTACAGAGAGACAGAAATGAGGAGAAAATCCCCTCTTTCTAGGCCAGGAGCTTCTAAAAAACAAAACAAACAACCCCAAAACAACACACAACCACCACGGGTATCTCCAAAGCCCCTGTGCTATCTGAAGGGGGGCTGCCCAAATGAAACCTCCGTGGGAGAGGATTCCAACATGGCAACTGCATCCACCAAAAAAACCAACACACACTGCTGAAATGCCAAATCCCCCAAAGTGAGCTCCAAATGCAAGGCAGGAAGGAAATCTCCCCCACAGCAAGAGGGACCATGGATGTCCTCCTGAGGCCTTTAAAGATGAACCAAGAACAACTTCTATCTGAATGCATGCCATACAAAGAATCTGCAGACACAAGCTCCAGGGCAGCAGCCATGCTCATATTTTCCCATGAGTGGGCTCATCACCTCCCCCAAAGGCCACACAGCATGTGATTCTTCGGAACTGTTTGATTCGCACCCTCCAAATAGAATAAACTTAACCCACCCCCAAACAGAAGCACCAAAGAGCCTCTCGTTTTCCTCTGTCCAGCATCTAAGTGCCTTGGCTTGCTCTTTTTTTTTTTTTAAATAAACGCTGGCTCTGGAGCAAGGGTAAATCCTGCTGCACCACCAGGTCCCACCATCTGCAGGAGGCAGAGAAATACAGAGTTGTGCCTGTGCTGCACTACCTGAAAATAGTAGTGATGTCACCCAGGAAACCATCTGCTGGAGTCAGAGAGATAATGGGGGACTGCAAATGGCACTCTCTTATGTAGCAGTGTCAAAGGTTTTGTCTCTGACTCCATCTGCTGGTAGGAATGCATAACCCACTGGTCTGGAATGATCCAAGTATGTACAGGAAATACTGAGTTGTGCCTGTGCTGCACCACCTGTAAATAGTGGTGATGTTACCCAGGAAAACTGCTTTCTCTGCCTCAGTTTGCTAGTAGGGGGACATAACCAACAAGACTTGACTGGACTGGTGTGGCAGCAAGAAAGGGAAGTGGGGAGTTATGGGACCTGGTGCAGTGAATGAGTGAGCACACACTGGGGGAAGGTTGCAGGGAACTAGGAATGAGTTGTGGAACCTGCTCTTGAAGGTGGATGAGTGCACAGGAAGACTGGGGGCAATATAGGAAAGGAAAATTGGGTCTTACCTGATATTTTTCTTCCTGTAATACCACAGATCAGTCCAGACCAGTGGGTTTATGCACTCCCACCAGCAGATTGGGGCAGAGAATAAAACTTCGAGGAACTGCTATATACCAAGTGTGTCACCTGCAGCTCCTCAGTATTAATACCCAAGCCAAGATGCAACAGACAAACTTATAAAAAAAACCCAAACAAACCCATAAGGGTGAACAAGAAAACAAAAACTCAAGGGTTGGATTCCTCTGAACCTGGAACCCCAGCTCCGGACCATAGCCCAAAACATTCAAAAGAATAAGGATCATCTCTTAAAGTATTCTTATATACAGCGGCTAAATACCAGGCAAGTCAGTCTTTCAGCAGTTCTACCGGGGTGGGCCTCTGGACTGATCTGTGGTATTACAGGAACGAAAATTAGTAAGACAGACCCAATTTTCCTTTCCTGAACATACCTAGATCAGTCCAGACCAGTGAGATGTACCAAAGCCACACTACACCAGGCGGGAACCTGAAAGACCCGCTCGCAGAACGCTTTCTCCAAAAACCGCACTGTCATGTGCCCGTACATCCAGACAGTAATGTCTCGTAAAGGTATGCATAGAGGACCAGACTGTGGCCCTACATATTTCTTCAGGAGATACCAGCTGACATTCCGCCCAGGAAGCCGCCTGCGCCTAGTAAAATGCGCTTTTAAACCCGCTGGAATAGGCAGACCGTTGCCAATGTAGGCCGAACTGATGGTCTCCTTCAATCAGCGAGCCAAGGCGGCCTTGGACGCCTTCTCACCTTTCTTCAGATCCCCAAACACAAAAGATAGTCCGACTTTCGAAAGGGATTAGTGACCTCCATATAATGGATCAAAACCCGGCGAACATCCAACAGGTGAAGGTCTCTACCCGATGACGAATCTAGAGACCAATCCAGAAAACCGGGCAACTCCACGGATTGATTCACATGGAAGGCAGATACCACTTTAGGCAGGAAGGAAGGTACCGTACGCAAAGACACCTTATCCGCTGAAATACGTAGGAAAGGATCCCAAAAGGAGAGAGCCTGCAGTTTGGAAATACGTCTAGCAGAGCAAATGGCCACCAGGAATACAGTCTTCAAAGTAAGGTCTTTTAGGGAAGCCTGTCGCAATGGCTCAAAGGGCGGAGCACAAAGCGCCCATAAAACTAGGTTAAGATTCCAGTCTGGACACAACTTACAAACTGGAGGGCGAAGATGCTTTACCCCTTTTAGAAAGCAGAAACATCTGGATGGCTGACCAGGGGGCTTGCTGCCTACCTGGCCCAAAGCACCCTAGAACCGAAACCTGGACCCAAAGAGAACTATAAACCAGGCCCTTAGATAAGCCCTGCTGCAGAAAAACCAAAATGTGGGGAATGGTCACAGAAAGGGGCACTACACCTTGCTGATCACACCAGGCCTCAAACACTTTCCACACCCGAATGTATGCCATGGAAGTGGAGGGACGTCTAGCCTGGAGGAGGGAGGAAATCACAGGTTCCAAATAACCCTTCATGCAGAGCCGCCACCTTTCAAAAGCCAGGCCATGAGAGAAGCGCGATCCTCTCGATTCGAAAAGATGGGCCCTTAACTGAGGAGATCCGGGAGGTGGGCTAGACACAACGGACCATCTGTCGCTTGCTGAATGAGGTCTGCAAACCAGGGATGTTGTGGCCACTTCGGAGCCACCAGGACCACTGACCTGGGTGCTCCTCTATATGCCGAAGAATCTGCCCGATGAGAGGCCAAGGAGGAAAGGCACAGAGCAGAATCCCAGTCGGCCACTTGCACATGAGTGCGTCCAGTCCGACCGCCCCGACCTCCTTTTTGCGACTGAAGAACCATACTGTCTTCGAGTTGGTCCGTGTCACCATGAGGTCCAGCTGGGGAACCCCCCCCATCTGGCACAAATGTGATTCCAGGCCTCCTGGGAAAGTTCCCATTCCCTGGGATCCAGCTGATGTCGGCTGAGGAAGTTTGCCTGTCTTTGTCCACGCCTGCCACGTGAAAGGCTGTGATTCCTTGCAGATTTACCTTGGCCCAAGCAAAAAGGAGATGAGCCTCCCGAGCCATGGCCAGGCTCTTGGTTCCTTCCTGTCGGTTGAGATATGCCACCGTCGTGGCGTTTTCTGAGAAGATGCGAACCATTCTTCCTTGAACCTGAGGCAGGAACGCCACCAATGCCCCGTGGACCGCTCTCGTCTCGAGGCGATTGATGGACCAGGACCATTCTGGTAAGGACCAAGTGCCCAGGGCTGCATGACTCAGGCACATCGCTCTCCAACCTTGGAGATTTGCGTCCATCGACACAACCACCCAATCTGGGATTTCGAGGGGCATGCCCTCCTGTAAGTTGGTCTCTGATAACCACCACTCCAGGCTGGACCTGGCCTGCTGTGACAACTGTAACGGCAGTTGGTACTGTTCTGACACCGGGTTCCATCGAGACGGTAGCGCTCTCTGCAACGGCCTCATGTGAGCAAAGGCCCACGGCACTAACTCCAACGTCGAAGCCATAGAGCCCAGAATCTGCAGATAGTCCCACACTCTGGGTATCTGAAGATGTAGAATGTGAAATACTTGTTGCTGCAACTTGTGCATCCTGTCCGTTGTGAGGAACACCTTACCGACCCGAGTGTCGAAACGAGCTCCCAGATTTTCCAGGGACTGCGATGGAATCAGATGCCTTTTTGTCCCATTGATCACCCAGCCCAGCGACTGGAGCAACTGCGTCACCCGGTGTACCGCTCGCAAGCAATTCCCCTCCGACTTCGCTCGAATCTGCCAATTGTCGAGGTATGAGTGAACACCCCCCCCCCTCCATCCAGAGAGCTACCGCTACAAATATGCCAATAGAAAAACAAAACACAGCAAACTTTCCCCAAAGGGGGGTCAGCAGACACTCCAAGGGAGGCTTCGGGACCACTGAGGGAGCCAGTCCCCTGCTATTGGAGGATCCCGGGATACTCTATCTCTGCCAGGGGTATCCAAAGGAAAATTAGTTTCTTACTTGATAATTTTAGTTCCTGTAGTACCATGGATCAGTCCAGACACCTGGGTTTTGCGTCCCCTCCAGCAGATGGAGACAGAGAAGTTTTTCAAAACAAACCCTGGCATAAGAACATAAGAAAATGCCATACTGGGTCAGACCAAGGGTCCATCAAGCCCAGCATCCTGCTTCCAACAGTGGCCAATCCAGGCCACAAGAACCTGGCAAGTACCCAAAAACTAAGTCTATTCCATGTAACCATTGCTAATGGCAGTGGCTATTCTCTAGGTGAACTAAATAGCAGGTAATGGACTTCTCCTCCAAGAACTTATCCAATCCTTTTTTAAACACAGCTATACTAACTGCACGAACCACATCCTCTGGCAACAAATTCCAGAGTTTAATTGTGCGTTGAGTAAAAAAGAACTTTCTCCGATTAGTTTTAAATGTGCCCCATGCTAACTTCATGGAGTGCCCCCTAGTCTTTCTACTATCCGAAAGAGTAAATAACAGATTCACATCTACCCGTTCTAGACCTCTCATGATTTTAAACACCTCTATCATATCCCCCCTCAGTCGTCTCTTCTCCAAGCTGAAAAGTCCTAACCTCTTTAGTCTTTCCTCATAGGGGAGTTGTTCTATTCCCCTTATTTTGGTAGCCCTTCTCTGTACCTTCTCCATCGCAATTATATCTTTTTTGAGATGCGGCGACCAGAATTGTACACAGTATTCAAGGTGCGGTCTCACCATGGAGCGATACAGAGGCATTATGACATTTTCCGTTTTATTCACCATTCCCTTTCTAATAATTCCCAACATTCTGTTTGCTTTTTTGACTGCCGCAGCACACTGAACCGATGATTTCAATGTGTTATCCACTATGACACCTAGATCTCTTTCTTGGGTTGTAGCACCTAATATGGAACCCAACATTGTGTAATTATAGCATGGGTTATTTTTCCCTATATGCATCACCTTGCACTTATCCACATTAAATTTCATCTTCCATTTGGATGCCCAATTTTCCAGTCTCACAAGGTCTTCCTGCAATTCATCACAATCTGCTTGTGATTTAACTACTCTGACCAATTTTGTGTCATCTGCAAATTTGATTATCTCACTCGTCGTATTTCTTTCCAGATCATTTATAAATATATTGAAAAGTAAGGGTCCCAATACAGATCCCTGAGGCACTCCACTGTCCACTCCCTTCCACTGAGAAAATTGTCCATTTAATCCTACTCTCTGTTTCCTGTCTTTTAGCCAGTTTGCAATCCACGAAAGGACATCGCCACCTATCCCATGACTTTTTACTTTTCCTAGAAGCCTCTCATGAGGAACTTTATCAAACGCCTTCTGAAAATCCAAGTATACTATATCTACCGGTTCACCTTTATCCACATGTTTATTAACTCCTTCAAAAAAGTGAAGCAGATTTGTGAGGCAAGACTTGCCCTGGGTAAAGCCATGCTGACTTTGTTCCATTAAACCATGTCTTTCTATATGTTCTGTGATTTTGATGTTTAGAACACTTTCCACTATTTTTATTGGCACTGAAGTTAGGCTAACCGGTCTGTAGTTTCCCGGATCGCCCCTGGAGCCCTTTTTAAATATTGGGGTTACATTTGCTATCCTCCTGTCTTCAGGTACAATGGATGATTTTAATGATAAGTTACAAATTTTTACTAATAGGTCTGAAATTTCATTTTTTAGTTCCTTCAGAACTCTGGGGTGTATACCATCCGGTCCGAGGGACTGTGGGTGTGCCACCCACAGTCCCTCAGTCTTACGTAATGTCAAAGCAGAATGGAATAAAACCCAATTCAACAGCTAACTAACAAGGTTCATTGAAGACCCCAACTGAGAACAGAACCGACAGAACCAATAGAACAGGCGAGAAGGCATGGTAAATAACCATACCCAAAAAAAAAACTTTATACGAGCGGACTCTCCGTTACTTAAGTGCACACAGCTATAAGGCAGGGCTCTGGACTGATCCGTGGTACTACAGGAATGAAAATTATCAGGTAAGAAACTCATTTTCCTTTCCCTGTATGTACCCAGATCAGTCCAGACACCTGGGATGTACCAGAGCCAACTCACAGAGGGTGGGAGCCGGAGAGGCCCGCACGGAGCACCCCTTCTCAAATCCCCCAGCCTCCGAAGCTCTCACATCCAATCTGTAATACCTTGCAAAAGTGTGCAAAGATTTCCAAGAAGCCGCCCTGCAAATTTCCTGGGCGAAACCTGGTGAGATTCTGCCCAAGAAGCAGCCTGTGAACGTGTAGAATGAGCGCGAAGTCCCACCGGTACCGTCTTACCACGCAGTAAATACGCGGAACCGATAGCCTCCTTCAATCAACGAGCTATGGTAGCCTTGGAGGCCATCCCGCCTTTACGTGGACCATTCCACAAAACAAAGAGATGGTCCGATACCAGAAAAGGATTCGTAACCTCCAGATACTGGAGCAGAGCCCTGTGGACATCCAGCTTCCATAAATGCTTGGCTATCGGATCCGATCGATCCATATCGGAGAAGGAAGGAAGTTCGATCGATTGATTCAAGTGAAAGAACACCACCACCTTTGGAAGAAAGGTGGGGACAGTTCGCAAGGACACCCCGGAATCCAAAATCCTCAAGAAGGGTTCCCGGCATGACAACATTCTGCAATTCAGACACCCGACGTGCCGAAGAAATGGCCACCAAAAATACCACTTTCAGCGTAAGATCCTTTAGCGTCGACCGCTTTATAGGCTCAAAAGGTGGCACACACAAGGACGAAAGTACCAAATTGAGGTTCCAGGAAGGACACGGAAGATGAAGAGGAGGGCGTAAGTGCTTTGCCCCCTGTAGGAAACGTGCCACATCCGGGTGTAAAGCCAACACAACTCCCTGGACCTTGCCTCGGAGACAACAGAGCGCCGCAACCTGTACACGGAGGGAACTACAGGAAAGACCTTTAGAAAGACCGACTTGCAGGATGTCAGAGACCGACACCCTCGTAGGATTCACCTCGCGATCCGAACACCAAGCTTTGAAAACTTTCCAGACCCTAACATGAGCCAGGGAGGTAGATGGTTTTCTTGACTGCAGCAGTGTGGCGACCACACCGTCAGAGTAACCTTTACTTTTCAAGTGTTGCTTTTCAAAAGCCAAGCCGCGAGACAAAAGCGATCCGCCTCTTCCAAACAAATGGACCCTTGATGAAGAAGAGCCATGGACTCCCGAAACCGCATGGGAGCCGTGGTGGACAGATTGAGTAGATCCGCAAACCAGGGACGCCTCGGCCATTCCGGAGCTACCAGAATCACCTCTGCCGGATGGAGCTCTATTCTCCTGAGCACCTTGCCGATCAGCGGCCAAGGAGGAAACACGTACAGTAAGATGTTCGTCGGCCAGGGAAGTACCAGGGCATCGACCCCCCTCGGCCCCCGTCTCTCTGCGCAGACTGTAGAACCGCAGAGCTTTGGCATTCTGAAACGTGGCCATCAGATCCATGCACGGCGTGCCCCACCGGTCACAGATGAGCTGAAAGGCCTCGTCGGCCAACTCCCATTCTCCGGGATCGAGATGGTGGCGACTGAGAAAGTCTGCCTGCACGTTGTCCACCCCGGCAATGTGGGAAGCTGCAATGCTGACGAGATGTAGTTCCGTCCAGTCCATTAAGAAACGAGCCTCCGTTGCCACTGGACGACTCCTGGTTCCTCCTTGGCGATTGATATAGGCCTCTGTGGTTGCATTGTCCGACAACACCCGGACCGACTTCCCCCGAAGGAGCAGAAGGAAGGACGTCAAGGCCAGAGCTACGGCCCTGGTTTCTAGACGGTCAATTGACCACTGAGATTGTTCTCGGGACCACTGCCCCTGCACCGACTTCTCCAGACAAACTGCTTCCCAGAAGAGACTGGCATCCGTGGTGACAACCGTCCAGTCGGGCATTACCAGGGGAACACCCCGCTCAAGATGGTCGGAAACCAGCCACCAGTTGAGACTGTGTCTCGCGGAGTCCGTAAGCGGTAGCGGGAGATGGAACTGTTCCGACACCGGGTTCCAACAGGACAGCAATGCTGATTGTAACGGATGCATATGAGCGAAGGCCCAGGGCACCAATTCCAGAGTAGATGTCATGGACCCCAAGACTCAAGTAATCCTTCACTTTGGGCATCTGCATGGACATCAGGTCCCTCACCTGACCCTGAAGCTTGACTATCCGCTCTGTGGTGAGGAACACTCTCCCCTGTATCATGTCGAACAGAGCTCCCAGGAAATCCAGAGACTGCGAGGGGACTAAATGACTCTTGGCAAGGTTGACTACCCAACCGAAGGAGCGCAAGAGCTGAAGCACTCTGCTGATGGCTGTGTGACACAGTCTCGGACTTCGTCTGAATCAGCCAATCGTCTAGGTAAGGGTTCACCAGCAGGCCTTCCCTCTGGAGTTGCGCCGCCACCACCACCATCACCTTGGTGAACATCCTTGGAGCGGTGGCGAGACCAAAGGGCAGAGCCCGAAACTGAAAATGTTTTCCCAGGATGCAGAACCTGAGAAATCTCTGATGAGATGACCGAATGCAGATGTGGAGATACGCCTCTGTGAGATCCAGAGACGCCAGGAATTCGCCTTATTGTACCGAGGCGATGACGGACCGAAGAGCCAACATCTGGAAACGCAGTATCCGAAGACATCGGTTGACTCTTTTGAGATCTAAGATGGGGTGGAACGTTCCTTTCCTTCTTCGGGACAATGAAGTAAATGGAGTAGCGTCCCTTGCGCAGATCTGCGTTATAGCCCCCAGGGCCAGAAGGCGCTGGAACGTTCCTTGTACCGCCTCCCGTTTTTCTCGGTACTCGCAGGGAGAGATCAGGAACTTGTCCCAAGGACGCCATGTAAAATCTAAAGCGTAACCTTGACTTGTCACAGTGAGGACCTACTGGTCAGACGTTAATTTGGTCCATTCCTCGAAGAAGAGCTACAGCCTGGCTCCCACGTTTGGCACATGGTGGAGGATGGGTACAGAGGGATGGACCGGCAGTATCTCATTGCAAGGCCTTAGTCCCCGCTGCCAACGGGGAACTGCCTGGCTTGCCGAAATGCCTGCCTCGAAAGGACTGATTCCATGACTGTTGTCTGGTGGAACTGGAATGAAAGGAGGAGCCTGAGGACCGCGCCGGTCGAGGCCTCCGATTACCACGGAACCGAGACCGAGCTGTAAACGATCCCCTGGGCCAGGCCTATCCTCCGGCAGTTTATGAACCTTGTTTCTCACCCAGCGATTGGATCATATCCTCCAATTCCTTCCCGAACAATAACCTGCCTCTAAAAGGAAGGGAACCGAGGTGGGACTTGGACGAAGTATCCGCAGCTCAATGCTGTAGCCAGAGTAGCCGATGCGCGGACACCGCCGACATCATGGATCTGGCCAATGTACGCAGGTGGTCATGGAGAGCATCGGCGCTATATGCTATGACCGCCTCCAGCCGGTTCGCCTGGCTAGCCTCCCCCTCAGAGAGGTCAGACCTGGCTTGGAGCTGCTGGGCCCAACGAAGACCCGCACGCAGAGCGAAATTACTGCACATTGCCGTGCGCACCCCTAGCGCGGAGACCTCAAACACCTTTTTGACCTGCATCTCCAACTTTCTGTCCTGCAAGTCCTTGAGGGCTGTCGCACCCGTAATCGGTATAGTTGACTTCTTGGTAACCGCAGACACCGCTGCATCCACCTTCGGAAATCTCAGCAGGTCCAAAGCATCCTCCGGCAGAGGATACAGCTTATCCATTTCCTTACTGACCTTTAACCTTAAATCAGGAGTGTCCCATTCCCAAAAGAGAAGGTCTGTGGCCGAGAAATGAAAAGGGAAAGACACCGTGGGGCCCCTGAGACCCAGTAATACTGGATCCATAGACCCCCAACTGCGACTCCGGCTGAGGGGCTTCCAAACCTAACTCCCCCAGGATGACCGGGATAAGTGGGTTCAACTCCTCTTTTTTAAAGAGACGAACCACCTTTGGATCATCCCCTTCCAGCACTGTACCACCATGGATGAGCTTGGGCTGGGAGTCAGGATCTCCGTCCCCCCCCCCAGTGGGCTGGGACTGATTATCAGGAGTCCGTGTCTGTGTCGACGAGTCCTGTGTGCAAAGGCCTTTTTCCCCTTAGGAGGCTCTGCCTCACCTTTGGAACCGGAACGGCGCCGAGACTGCTTGCGGGACAGTGGGCACAAAAGCTGCTCCTCAGCCTGTCTTTTCCCAGACCTTTTGGCTTTAAAAGCCTTGTGCATCAGAAGTACAAATTCTGATGAAAAGGAGGAGTCAGATGAGGAATCCACAGCCCCCTCAGGGCTATCCTCATTTAAAAAAACCCTCTGGAGCCTTAGGGTGCCCTCCCTCGAAGGCCCGCACTGTGGAGAAAGTGCAGGGGGTAAAATCTCCCCCCCCCGCATTCCGCGCCACTGCCTGCAGCGATCCCAAAATGGCTGCCGTTCCCGCGCTGATCGGGAACTGCGAGTTGAGTCGGCCTGACCCGTCCGGGACTGCATGGACGCCTCTGGAGCACAAATCTGGCCTTCCCGCGGCGAAACAGAGGGACCTTTGCCGCCCTGCGAGCAGAAAGCGCAGAGGCCTTTGCGCAACAGACGGCCACGTGAGGAGCCATATGCGCGGCAAGACGAACCTCGGGGCATGATCGCGGCCGGAGAAAAAAGGAAAATTAGTTTCTTACCTGATAATTTTCGTTCCTGTAGTACCAATTTTCGTTCCTGTAGTACCAAGGATCAGTCCAGACTGCTGGGTTATGCCTCCCTTCCAGCAGATGGAGTCAGAGAAAAGCTGAAAAGCACCCCCTAGATATACCGGTGTGCCACCTGCGATCCCTCAGTATAATGAATATCAAAGCAGAATGAAACAAATCTCTCATCCTGTGTTTTTGTTTTTTAAACAACCAATGACTAGATCAAGTAAGAATACCCTAAAAATACCAGAAACAGTGTTTTCCTTCTTCTTCTATGTTCCTTTTTTTTTTTTTTTTTAAACCAACCGTTAAGAAAAACCAACAGAAATATGACAAGCAGACTCTCCTGTAACATACCTACATGGGCGGGCGTCTGGACTGATCCTTGGTACTACAGGAACGAAAATTATCAGGTAAGAAACTAATTTTTCTTTCCCTGTACGTACCAGGATCAGTCCAGACTGCTGGGATGTACCCGAGCCGCCTTAAATGGGTGGGACTGAGAGAGTTCCGCTTGAAGCACACTGCTGCCAAAGGAATCTACAGCCGGATCCCGGACATCCAAGCTATAATGTCTAGCAAACGTGTGCAAAGACTTCCAAGTAGCCGCTCTGCAAATTTCCTGGGGCGAAACACATTGGCTTTCAGCCTATGATGCCGCCTGGGAGCGGAGAGAGTCAGCCTTAAGACCATCCGGGACAGGACGTCCGTGTCTTGTGTAAGTGGAAGCAATAGCATCCTTCAGTCAGCGGGCAATGGTAGTTTTGGAAGCCTTAGATCCCTTCTTTGGACCATTCCATAAGACAAAAAGATGATCTGACCTACGAAAATCATTAGTTACTTCCAAATATCTTAAAAGAATCTGAACATCCAACCGTCGTAAGTCTCGACTGTGAGAAGAACGGGTATCCTCCTCCGAAAAAGAGGGTAAGTCCACCGACTGATTGTTGTGAAAAGACGAGACCACCTTTGGCAAAAAGGAGGGTACCATCACAGAGATACTCCCGACTTCGTTATCCGTAGGAATGGTTCCCTACATGACAAAGCCTGTATTTTGGAGACACGACACACCGAACAAATAGCCACGAGAAAAACAGTTTTGAGAGTTAAATTCTTCAAGGTGGCCCGTTTGATAGGCTCAAACGGCGGAGCGCAGAGACTACGAAGGACCAAATTCAAACTCCAGGATGGACAAAGCGCTACCGGGGGACGTAAATGCTTGACTCCGCGCAAAAAATGAGTAACATCTGGATGATGTGCAATGGAAGAACCTTCAATCTTACCACGCAGACAGCCCAGAGCCGCTACCTGTATCTGAAGAGAATTATAGGCCAGGCCCTTTTTCAAGCCCTCTTGCAAAAACGCTAGAATATGCACTATAGAGCAGCGGTTCTCAACCGGTGTGTCGCGACACACCAGTGTGTCGCCAAGCACCGGCTGGTGTGTTGCGTGCTCCCGGTCTCTCCCGCTGCTCTTTCTTCCCTGCTGCCGTTGCCGCCGGGCTATCAGCACGTTCAAGCCCAGTGGGAACGATAGCAGTGCTAAAAGAAGCTGTGGCACCTGTGGCTGGCCTTTTCTTCTTCCCGCGCCTGCATCCCCCCGGACCCGGAACAAGAAGTGATACGCGGTGCGTGGGAAGAAAAAAGAGCCGTGCCTCGTGATAAAGTAGCAGCGGCCGCTGCAGCATCGGCCCCCGAGCAATTGAAGCAGCCGGTAATCGAGAAAGGAGTCAGCAGCATGAGCCTCCCGCGGCCAATGGGATTCTACTTTCTTGGCCTGCGGGGGCTGGAGGAGGACGCTGCTGCAGCTACCATTTGTGCTCGGGGGGGGGGGAGAGAGGAAGTGAGTGAGAAGCAGCCAGCCAGCCAGTGTGTAAGTGAGAGAATGTATTTGATCGAGAGCATGTGTGTGATTGAGAGAAACTGGTCAGAGAGATGATGTATGTGTATATGTGAGAAACAATGAAAGTGACTGCTCAAGGAGATGACTGATGTGTATGTGAGAGTGTGAGACGTCAGGGATGTGACTGATGTGTGTGTGTGAGAAAGAGAGAAAAAGCATGGAAGTGAGAAATCTGGGTATGTGAGAAAGCATGGGAGTAAGAAGCCTGGTGTTGTGGGGGTGTATGTGAAAGAAAGCATGGGAGTGAGAAGCCTGATTATGTGAGAGAGAGCATGGGAGTGGGAAGCCTGTGTGTGTGTGTGCATGTATGAGAGAGAGACTGGTTGGTAAGGCGACTGGTGTGTATGTGAATGTGAGAGAGAGAGAGAGAATGTGATTCAGGGAATGAGAAGCCTGTGCACGTGGAGAGTGAGCATGGAAATGAGAGAGAGACTGGTGTGTGTGTGTGTGTGTGTAACAGAGAGAAAGTGATTATGGGAATGAGAAGCCTGTGCATGTGAAGAGAGTGAGCATGGGAGTGAGAAAGCTGGGAGTGTGTGAGATACAGCATGGGAGTGAGAAGCCTGTATATCTGAAAGAGAACATGGGAGTGGGAAGCCTGTGTGTGTATGCATGAGAGAGATCAGGTGACGTGTGTGTGTGTATGTGAGAGAGAGAAGGAAAGTGATTATGGGAATGAGAAGCCTGTGCATGTGAAGAGTGAGCATGGGAGTGAGAAAGCTGGGAGTGTGTGAGATACAGCATGGGAGTGAGAAGCCTGTATATCTGAAAGAGAACATGGGAGTGGGAAGCCTGTGTGTGTATGCATGAGAGAGATCAGGTGACTGGTGTGCGTGTTTGTGTATGTGTGTGAGAGAAAGAAAGTGATTATGGGAATGAGAAGCCTGTGCATGTGGAGAGAACAAGCATGGGAGTGAGAGACTGGTGAGTGTGTGTGAGAAAGAGAAAGTGATTATGAGAGTGAGAAGCCCATATATGTAAGTGGAACACGGGAGTGGGAAGCCTGTGTGTGTGTATGGCATGAGAGAAACTGTTCAGGAAGGTGACTGGTGTGTTTGTCAAAGACTGTTTGGGAGATGATTGGTGTGTGAGAGACAGAAATTGGTCATGGGGGCATGACTGATATGGTGTGTGTGTGAGAGACATGGGCCCTAAGGAAGAGGACCATGAGTATAGAGCTTAGCCACTACTGCTGCTTCTGGTGTGTGCTACAGCCTGCATGGAAAAGGAGTAGGAGAGCTGCTGGAGGGGGTAAGTAAAGGTGGCTTTTTAAGTTTATTTTTCTTGGTTGACTGCCATTTTAATTATTTAATATTATGTTATGTGTCTGCTTTTTTTGAAATATTTTATTGGTGTTTGGAGAATTTTTAATAGTTTTTATGAGTTTTTAATTGTTGGATGTTATTCTGTTCATAGTTGTTGTGAAACATTTATTCTGCTTATTAGTATAGTTTTACAATTATTTCTGTGTGGGGATCTATAGCTGCTTGCTAGTTCTGTTTTCCTAATAAGAGGTGTATTGTTTTTTAGGACCTGATTTAATATTTGTAGTGTTGCCTTTTCATAGATAGGGTTGCTCCTGTTTGAATGTATTCCATAATACAGGTGTAACTGTGTGCGGATTAGTTTATGTGCATTACTACAGATCCTGGAAGTATGTTAGGTCAGTTCTGTGTCTGTTACCGAGATGAGATATTTTACCAGCATGTAAGCGTTTGTATCAGCCTTATTTGTTGTGTTTTCTCAAGAGGACACGCATTGGTGGTAAACTGCTGTCTTTTCATAAGTAGGGCTATTGAGCCTGGAAGTAGAAGGAGTTTGAGTTGCTGTTACTGAGATGACACCAGAACATCTTTTTTGTAGGGTGAGTTGTATGGGGAATGTCATAATTCTGCTTTACATCCATTATTGTGGGTCAGGGGGGTTCCCGTGGATGCAAACTGTACTTTTACATCTAGCCCTGTGACGATCATGGGTCAGTGTGTCACGCATGTGAGAACCATCTGTCAGGTGTGTCCCGACAGAAAAAAGGTTGAGAACCACTGCTATAGAGGACCGTCGTGGGGACAGTTTCAACCCACTGCACCATGAGTCAAAAACCTTCCAGACCTTAACATAGGCAAGGGAAGTGGAAGTCTTTCGAGCCCTAAGAAAAGTGGAAATCATGGCTTCCAGATAACCCTTCTTTCTCAGCTGCCTCTGCTCATAAGCCAAGCCGCTAGACAAAAGCAATCCACCTGAATGAAAAATACGGGACTCTGATGCAGAAGATTTGAGATGTGGCTCAGATGCAAGGGACCGTTTATTAGATCCGCGAACCATGGTCTTCTTGGCCATTCCAGAGCCACTAGAATAACCAGTCCGCGGTGGAATTCTATGCGTCTTAGAACTTTTCCTACCAGTGGCCAAGGAAGGAACACATAAAGAAGAATGTCTGGAGGCCACGGAAGCAACAGAGCATCTACCCCTTCCTACCCATGATCTCTCCTGTGACTGAAAAAGCGAGCCGCTTTGGCGTTGATCCGAGTCGTCATTAAATCTAAGCACGGGGATCCCCAGCGGCGAATAATGAGCCTCATCGCCTCGGGTGACAGCTCCTACTCTCCTGGATCCAGCCGCTGTCGGCTGAGAAAATCCGCCTGAACATTGTCCATGCCTGCGATGTGAGAAGCTGCGAGACGGCTCAGGTGACGCTCTGCCCAGGCCATCAACAAGTCCGCTTCAGAAGCCACTGGGCGACTTCTTGTACCCCCTTGCCTGTTTATGTATACCACCGTTGTCGCATTGTCGGAAAGAATCCGTACTGCCCTGCGGTGGACCAAGGGAAGAAATTGACGTAGGGCCAAGCGTACTGCCCTGGTCTCCAACCGATTGATCGACCATTTGGCCTGTCGAGGGGACCACCGTCCCTGTGCTGACAGACTGCTCCCCAACCTGTCAGACTGGCATCCGTTGTAACGATGATCCAAGTTGGAGGTTCTAAGTCCACACCCTGAAGAAGGTGTCCCGGCACCAGCCACCAACTGACCGGCTCCATTAAGGGCAAGGACAGGTGATAGTCCTCAGACTTGGGGGCCCAGCGGGAAAGCAGTGCTCTCTGTAAAGGTCGAATATGAGCAAAAGCCCATGGAACCAATTCCAGGGTAGATGCCAGTGCCTGCAACCGAGACAGCGTCTGAGCAATCACCTGTTGCTTGGCAAGGGGACACTAAAAACAGATTGTGGAGCGGCCGAGCAAAATCCAAAGTGTAACCATGACTTATAATATCGAGAACCCACTGGTCCGATGTTATCTTGACCCATGCCTCCCAAAACTGGGACAACCGCCCCTTAATCTGTGGGAGGGAGGAATGGGTTGGCGTTCCTTCATTGTGAAGGCTTGTTGGGGGTAAAGGTATGGGGGGCCCCTGAACGTTGAGGCCTTCTGCCTCGAAAGGAATGCACCCACGCCTGCGACCGGGATGCTGATTGTCTCTGTGCGAAGGACGAACCCCTCCCCGCACGAAAACGGTGCGGACCCCAAAAACAGTCCCTGGACACACCTGAGGGGCGAAACTGCTTGGGCTTGTCCTCAGGAAGCTTATAAACTGTTGTCCCCCAAGTCCTTAATAAGCTGTTCCAGCTCATCCCCAAAAAGCAATTTTCCCTTAAAGGGAAAGGAACCCAACCGGGATTTGGAGGAGGCATCTGCTGACCAGTTTCGGAGCCATAAGAGCCGACTTGCTGAAACCGCCGATGACAGTGTGTGCAGAAGTCCGTAGACGATCATACAAGGCATCCGCTGTGTAGGCGACCGCAGACTCCATGCGGTTAGCCTGCTCTGCCTCCTCCGGGGGAAGCTCCTGGGCCGTAAGTAATTGTTGAACCCAGCGGAGAGTGGCCCTCTGCATGAGACTGCTACAGACTGCGACCCTGACGCCAAGCGCAGAGTCCTCAAAAAATGCACTTCAGTAAGATCTCCAATTTCCGATCTTGAAGATCCTTCAGCGCCATTCCGCCAGTCACTGGAATGGTGGTATGCTTAATGACAGCCGTGACCGCACAGTCTACCTTGGGAATCTTGAGAAGGTTTAAGGATTCGCTCGGTAGGGGATACAGTTTTTCCATAGCCCTGCTGACCCTTAATGATGCCTCGGGGAAATCCCATTCCCTGGATACAATTTGAAATAGCTTAGGGTGAAATGGGAAAGTTTGCGGGGGACCTCTAAGGCCCACTAAAACAGAATCCCCAGGGAAGAATCCACCTCAGGTTGTGGTGCCGGAATCTCCAACTCCTGCAACACAGGCGGAATTAAAGGATCCAGCTCGCCCTTGCTGAACAAGTGAAGGATCTGAGGATCATCCCCCTGCACTGGGATGGGGGGAGATGTGTGTCCACATCTCCCCCCATATCCAGGGCAAAGGCAACCTCGGGAATACCAGGTTCCGCAGCCGGACGGGGAAGACGAGCCCCCGCCTTCCCCGGTCCGGCGCGGGCTTGAAAAGCTTAGGCGGGGGGGGGGGGGGGGGGGAGGCGAGTCCTCCCAATCAGCCTCAGCCTCTAAAGGAAAATTAGTTTCTTACCTGATAATTTTCGTTCCTGTAGTACCAAGGATCAGTCCAGGACACCTGGGTTGTGACTCCGCACCAGTAGATGGAGACAGACTAAAACTTGTGGGCGGAGCCATATATGCCCCTGTGCCAGTCACAGCCCCTCAGTCTTACGTAATGTCAAAGTAGCATAGAACAGGTAAACTAACTACAAAAACCCCTCCCCAATGGGAGCCAGGTCCAAAAGACCCCAACCGGAACAAAACTCTCAAAACGAGAAAACAGCAACCGAACAACTCAACGAGCGGACTCTCCGATTCTTCAGAGCAGCTGGGGCGGGATCCTGGACTGATCCTTGGTACTACAGGAACGAAAATTATCAGGTAAGAAACTAATTTTCCTTTCCCTGTACGTACCAGGATCAGTCCAGGACACCTGGGATGTACCAGAGCAAACTTACCGAGGGTGGGAAGCAGAGAGTCCCGCACGGAGTACCCTCTCTCCCAACCCCCCGGCAGAGTCTTGAACCTCCAGCCGGTAATGACGGGTAAAGGTATGCAACGACTTCCAAGTAGCCGCCCTGCAAATCTCCTGGGGCGACACCTGAGAAGCCTCTGCCCAGGAAGCAGCGTGGGCACGGGTAGAATGTGCTCGGAGACCCTGTGGCACAGACTTTCCCCGTACTATGTACGCCGAACCAATGGCCTCCTTGAGCCAGCGCGCAATCGTAGCCCGAGAAGCCGGACCCCCACGCTTCGGACCTGAGAACAGAACAAAAAGATGATCCGTAATCCGGAACGGATTGGTGACCTCTAGATAGCGAAGGACTGCCCTCCGAACATCCAACCTCCGCAACTCCCGCATCTGTGGCAGCGACGCATCGTGAACGGGAAAAGCAGGAAGCTCGATGGACTGATTCACGTGGAAGGCCGAAACTACCTTGGGCAAAAAGGAAGGGACCATCCGCAACGAGATCCCAGAATCCGAGATTCGAAGGAACGGCTCCCTACAGGACAGCGCCTGCAACTCTGAGACGCGACGCGCCGATGCAATCGCGACAAGGAAAACTACCTTTAACGTAAGATCCTTGAGCGTTGCCCGCTTAATGGGCTCGAAAGGAGACGAGCACAACGCGGCGAGTACCCAATTGAGATTCCATGACGGACAGGGATGGCGCAATGGAGGACGAAGATGTTTAGCTCCCCTGAGAAAACGCGCAACATCCGGATGCAAGGCCAGGGAACCCTTGTACCCCTTGCCCCTCAGACACCCAAGAGCCACCACCTGTACTCTAAGGGTACTGTACGACAAGCCTTTAGCCAAGCCGGACTGTAGAAACGAGAGCATATCGGATACGGGAGCCGCAGTAGGATCCACAGTGCGCTCCGCGCACCATTCGTCGAAGAGTACCCAGACGCGGACATAAGCCATAGGGGTAGACGACTTTCTGGCCCGCAACAACGTAGCGACTACCCCATCCGAATAACCTTTCCTCTTCAAGCGCTGCCTCTCAAAAGTCATGCCGCGAGACAGAAGTGATCCGCATCCGCCGAACAAACGGGGCCTTGATGGAGGAGGCCCGGAAACCCCGGGAAGCAAAGGGGAGACGCTATCGACAACTGGATGAGGTCTGCGAACCACGGTCGCCGCGGCCATTCTGGCGCTACCAAGATTACACTCGGATGTAACTCGATGCGCCGAAGAATCTTGCCGATCATCGGCCAAGGAGGGAACACATACAGCAGAACATTTGTCGGCCAAGGAAGGACCAACGCGTCGACGTCTTCGGCCCATCTCTCTCTCCGACGGCTGTAAAACCTGGGCGCCTTGGCATTCTGCCAGGTAGCCATGAGGTCCATATGAGGCGTCCCCCACTTTTGGCAGATCAGCTGAAAAACCTCCGGCGCCAGCTCCCACTCTCCGGGATCCAGATGATGACGACTGAGGAAATCCGCCTGAACGTTGTCGGCCCCGGCAATGTGAGACGCTGCTAGGTCGCTGAGATTGCGCTCTGCCCAAGCTAGCAAGAGCTGCACCTCCTCTGCCACGACAGGACTTCTTGTTCCCCCCTGGCGATTGATGTAGGATACGGTGGTGGCATTGTCCGACAACACCCGAACCGCCTTTCCCCGTATCAGCGGCAGAAAAGACTGCAGAGCCAGACGCACTGCCCGGGTCTCCAGACGATTGATGGACCACTGAGTCATGGACGAGGGCCACCTGCCCTGTACTGACCTGCCCAGGCAGACTGCTCCCCAGCCGGAGAGACTGGCATCCGTGGTTACCACCGTCCAGTTGGGCACCAGAAGGGACACTCTGCAAGTCAAGTGGTCTGCTTCTAGCCACCAGAGGAGGCTGTCCCGTGCCTGGTCCGTAAGCGGAAGTGGCAGATGAAACTCCTCCGACACCGGCTTCCAACGGGAAAGCAACGCTGATTGCAAAGGACGCAGATGAGCAAACGCCCAAGGGACCAATGCTAGAGGTGAAGCCATAGAACCCAAAACCGTCAGGTAATCGGAGACCAGCGGAAGCCGCAGAGGCAACAATCGGCGTACCTGGCACTGAAGCTTGCGAACTCTGTCCATAGACAGGAACACTTTGCCCTTCCTGGTATCGAACAGAGCCCCCAGGTACTCCAGAGACTGAGTGGGAACTAGGTGGCTCTTGCTGAGGTTCACCACCCATCCCAGGGATCGCAAGAGAGCGAGGACCCTGCTGACTGCCCGCCGGCACTGAGTCTCGGATTTGGCTTCCGGAGCTGAGCTGCAACCACCACCATCACCTTGGTGAATGTCCGGGGAGCCGTGGCCAGGCCGAAGGGAAGGGCTCGGAACTGATAATGTCGGCCCAGGATACAGAACCTGAGGAATCGATGGTAGGGACGGCTGGATGCCGATGTGAAGGTACGCCTCCGTGAGATCCAAGGACGCCAGGAACTCGCCGGGCCGGACTGAGGCAATTACCGACCGAATAGTCTCCATTTTGAAGCGTGGAATGCGAAGGCATCTGTTTACACCTTTCCGATCCAAGATTGGTCTTGCGGTGCCGTCCTTCTTTGGTACGATGAAGTAAATGGAGTAACGGCCGAAGCCCTGCTGCCCTATGGGCACGGGGGAAATTGCCCCTAAGGATTGCAGACGTTGGAGGGTTTCCCTTACCGCTGCGCGTTTTCTGGGGCACTTGCAGGGCGACACCAGAAACTTGTCGAATGGGGTCCGTGCAAAATCTAACGCGTAACCGTGATTTATCACGTCAAGAACCCACTGGTCCGACGTTATTTTGGCCCATTCCCCGGCAAACAACTGCAGCCAAGCCCCCACATTTGGGACGAACGACCGCAGCTGCTGTGAGGGATGGACCGGCCGCATCTCATTGGGAAGATTTTGGGCCCGTGCCTCCCGGGGCTCCCCCCTGCCGACCGAATCTTTTCCCCCGAAAGGACTGGGAGAGGACGACCGTGAGGGCCCCGAATGGTAAGAAGAGCCCGCGGCCCTCTGCGGACGGGATCTCGGGAGCGGCCCGAGAAAGAAGACCGAGATCTAGACCGATCCTCCGGTAGCCAGAAAGCCCTATTCTCACAGAGGGACAACATCAACTCATCCAATTCCTTGCCAAACAACAACTTTTCTTTGAACGGCAGAGCTCCTAAATGGGCCTTGGATGAACCGTCCGTCGCCCAGTTGCGAAACCAGAGGAGCCGACGAGCAGACACCGCCGAAACCATGGATCTAGCCGAGGTACGAAGGAGATCATGGAGCGCATCAGCACTATAAGCAATCGCCGCCTCAAGCTGATCAGCTTGCCTGACCTCCCCCTGCGAGAGACCTGCGGTGGCCTGCAGAGTCTGCGCCCAGCGTAAGCTGGCCCGCATAGCGAAATTATATAAATGGATGCACGGACCCCTAGAGCGGACACTTCAAAAATTTTCTTTAGTTGTACCTCCAGCTTCCTGTCCTGGATATCCTTGAGAGCCGTGGCTCCCGTAACAGGAATCGTCGACCGCTTCGCCACGGCGGACACTGCCGAATCCACTTTCGGGAGACGGAGAAGTTCCAGCGCCTCCTCAGGCAACGGGTAAAGTTTATCCATGGCCTTGCTCACCTTGAGCCCCAGCTCCGGAGTGTCCCACTCCCGAAACAGAATGTCCGAGGCAGTAAAGATGAACGGAAAAGCCACTGCGGGCCCAGTGAGGCCCAGGAGAACTGGGTCCATATTAGGTCCCTGTCTGGGCACCACCGCAGGCGCTTCCACCCCCAGTTCCTGGAGTATAGCCGGGATAAGCAGAGACAGTTCCTCTCTACGGAACAGGCGAACCACCTTAGGGTCGTCCCCTTCGACGGCCGGATTTCCTTTTCCCGCCGCTGGCTGAGATGGCCCTTCATCCGGCGCACCATCAGCCCCCCCCAGAGGCTCCTCGGCCGGGTCATCCTCTCCCTGAGAGGAAGAGCTTGAGTCTGTGTCCTGCGGGACACCCCGCAAGGGCCGGCTACGTCGTATGGCGCCCCCATCAGGGGCTGTGATAGATTTCCTCTTCCGGACTCTGGTAGACCTACCAGATCCCTTCGCCGCACCTGTCTTCCTGGATTTGCTGCGGCGCTTGCATTTTAAATTTTTTTTTTTTTTTTCAATAAGAGCGCGAAATCCGAAGAATAGGAATACCCGGAGCCGGAGTCCCCGGAACCGGAACGCGTGGGAGACCCCACTCCCCCTGGGGCACCCCCGGCGGGTCGCCGTTGTGGAGAAAGCGCGGGAGGCAATCCGCCATCTCCTGCTGCCTCCCTCGTGGATTCCCGACCTGTTGCTAAAATGGCCGCCGCTCCCGCGCTGAGCGGGAACGGGTCCCCCAGGCCTATAGTGACGGCTGATTCGCGCGCCGGCGATTGCGGCGCCCTAGCCCAGACCCCCGGAGCGACCCCCGACGAACCCTCGCCGCCAGAGACGCAGACGGAGCAAACTCCGTCTCTAGAGAGCCGCGCGCGCGCGGAGCCGCAGGAGCGGCAGGCCAAGCCTCTCGGCATGCCACGAGCCGCACGAACTGAGAGGAAGAGGAAAAATAATAAAAGAAATTAATCGCCGCGGAAGCGCACCAACAGCCCCCCACCCCCGAAGGAACGGAGAGCCGGCACTGAAGGTAAACAGGAGCCGCCGCAAAATAAAAACGGCGAAAACTTTTTTTTTTTTTTATACGACAGCCGCTGTCCACGGTCCTGAGGCCTGTGTTCCAGCAGGGGTGAGTGAACCGGGCTCCCCGGTGTCACCCCTGACGCTGCTACTGCAAAAGGCGGGTCCTCGACCCTAGCAGCGGCCTCAACCAGGGGGGGATGGTCCCCTCAGGACTTTCAAAAACCCCCCTGGGAGGCAGGACCAGCGGAGATCCAAAAATATCAGAAAAACCAACAGAGACTTCAACACTAAAACAAATTAACTAACTACAAAAAAACCCTGACCATAAAGGAAAGAACCCCAGGGGACCTGGGCTGTGACCAAACCTGCACCATCTACTGGAGACAGAGTAAGACTGAGGGGCTGTGACTGGCACAGGGGCATATATGGCTCCGCCCACAAGTTTTAGTCTGTCTCCATCTACTGGTGCGGAGTCACAACCCAGGTGTCCTGGACTGATCCTGGTACGTACAGGGAAGTAGGCTTTATGCATTAAAAGAACAAATCGCGATGAAAATGGAGGTGCCCTCTTTAAGGCCCCCCCCCCCCCGCAGGCCGAGAAGGGGGGGGGTCTAAATTCGTTGCGAAATTGCGATCGCGCTGGGGACTTAAGGCAGGCGGGAGATAGGAGAGAAATCCTTTCCTTCCAACGCTGCATCAGTGTCTGTGCTCGGCACAGATAAAATGGCCGCCGCTCCCTCGCCGAGTGGGGGCGGGGCAGGCCTTTGCCCCTGAGCCGCTGGAATTCTTCGCGGTTCGTGCGGCCACGAAAAGGGAGAGCCACAGGCTGACCTCGGTCTCTGAGAGGGTCCCTCGCCCCTGGGGATACACCGGGAGCAGAGACCCTCCCGGGAGAGCCGTGTCCCCGACTCCCAGCAGGCCGTGCAGGCGGAGGCGTGCGGCATGGCGGTCGTACTGCTGGCAGCAAAAGCACGCGAAAAATTATGAAGGGGAAAGCTGTCGCGCTGGGTGAAGGGTCCACCTCCTCCGGAGCCCCGGGGCCGTTTCATGGCAGGCCAGGGTTGAAAAAAGAATGTACTACTGGCCCGTCACGAACAGGCTGTGAGTCTCCTCCTCCTATTATTTATTTATTTTTTCAATCAAGAAAAGCAATCAAGCCCCCTCAAATATACCAGCAGTCCCCTTGCTATGGGAAACTGCGAGTCCCCTTCAGAGGAATGGTCATCTCTGGAATAAAGGAAGGGGGGGGAGAGTGACCGGCTCACCGGTGAATACTCCCCCTGGCCACTCAGGTAAAATAAAAGCTCCGGGAACTTGGCTTTAGGGCACTGCCCTGTCTAGCCTGCCATAATTTATGCCTCCGCTCAGCCAGATAAGAAAACTTAAATATTCCTAAACTAATTGTAATGTTAACTATAAAATCCTGTGTGTTGTTTGTTTAAACAAAAGAAAATTGGTTTAGTCAGAGGTGCTGGTACAGTCAAACCTGTGCAATCAATGATAAACCTGTGCAATCAATGATAAATCTGAAAAGGATCAGGACCGCAGGTTATGCCTCTCAATCTGCTGGAGTCAGAGAAATACTGAGGGATCGCAGGTGGCACACTAGTATATCTAGGGGGTGCTTTTCAGCTTTTCTCTGATTCCATCTGCTGGAAGGGAGGCATCTGCTGGAAGGGAGGCATAACCCAGCAGTCTGGACTGATCCTGGTACGTACAGGGAATGAAGAGAAAAGGAGAAAACGAACAGGGAATGAAAAGGAGAAAACGTACAGGGAATGAAGAGAAAAGGAGAAAACTGCAAGAAAAGACTGCGACGCAGATCGGGAGGAGACGGGGGGTGGTGGTACCGGAGAATCGGCGCGGCAAAAAATTAACTGAAAACTTTTTTTTTTTTGGAAATCGCAAACCTGCCCCCGCACTGTCCTTGGTTCTGGACAGGTCCTGCTCCTGCTGCTGGGGTGAGTGAGCTGGGCTCCCCGGTATCACCCCACTGCTGCTACTCCACCAAGGCAGGGCCCTCGACCCTCTTGAGCAGCTGCCTCGACCAGGGAGGATGGTCCCCTCAGGACCTGCCAACCCCCTGGGAGACTAACAGGCCTTCTTCTTTTTTTTAACAAATAAAGGAACAGAAGTCCCTAGCTAACTATTCTAATTCCTTTTTTTTTTTTTTTTTTTTTTTTAAATCAGAAAAGACTGTGGGTTTTGCACCTCTGCCATCTGCTGGAGACAGAGTAAGACTGAGGGACTGTGGGTGGCACTTTGGTATATATGCCAGGGTTTGTTTTGAAAAACTTCTCTGTCTCCATCTGCTGGAGGGGAGGCAAAACCCAGGTGTCTGGACTGATTTGTGTACGTACAGGGAACCCCCTCCCCATTCGCCCAGCTTTACCCGAGGGATGGCCCAAAACGGAACCTGGCACTTCGGGGAGCAACCAACTCCAGAGAACTCAGCCAAGAGCTGCAGGTATGCACCACCACCATCTACTGGAGACAGAGAAATACTGAGGAACTGCAGGTGGCACACTTGGTATATAGCAGTGCCTCGAAGTTTTATTCTCTGCCTCCATCTGCTGGTGGGAGTGCATTACCCACTGGGTCTGGACTGATCTGGGTATGTTCAGGAAAATTGGTTTTTACCTGCTAACTTTTGTTCCTGTAGGTGACACACTGGGTTATGTACAGTGTCAGCAAAACTTTCTATGCCTCCATCTGCTGGCAGGGAGGCAAAACCCTGGAGTCTTGAATAATCTGGATACGTACAGGGAACATAAGGTGAAGACTGGGGGAGAGGGGGGCTGCAGATTGAGGATATGACTTGCTATAGACAATACATGAGCATGGGGGGGGGGGGGGGGGGGGCGGCGCAAGTTACATGGCTTGCCCAATGAGTGAATAAACCTGCAGTGAATGGAAGGGTTCTGGAGCTTGCTCCAATGAGGGAATGAGGGTACAGGAGAGATGGGGTGGTTATAGGGGGGCTACAGATATAGACTGACTACTGGCCTGTTCCAGCGAGTGAATGAACACATGGCAGTGGGGTGAGAGAGAGTGAGTCTTGGGCCGGCTCCAATTAATGAAGATTACAGTAGTGTTGGGGTGGTTATATGGGGCTGCAGGTTAAGACTGTGACTGTTGGTCTGACCTGCTTTGGAGACACTCACCTTGGTTTGGCTCGAGGCTGGTACCCCAGTAGGAATTTCCCTGGAAGGTCTTTACAAGCAGAGATATAATATGGAATAAAGGTTGGCTTCTCCTTTTTAGACTTTATTAGAAGTTCTTCCAGTTTCTGGTAGAAAAACAAAAGACAACCCCACTTTGACTTAGGAAGTGCTGAAATATGTTCCCTACTCTGTAAAATGCTGGACACCAAACTCCTTCACAGTGGAGACTCGAACCGTGCTTAGCTGGCAGATGCTCTCAGCTCCATCGCACCAACTCACCTTCCTCTCTCCACCACTGCTGTCCTGGTAGTACTTGTGGCTCAAGAGGTCTCTGGCAAAGGATGCCATTGGCTGAACATAGCGAGCAATGATCTCATCCAGATCCTCAAACTCCTAGCAGGAAAGAAGTACTTTTTACTGTCAATGCTCTCCTTATTTTATCTAATCATTTTAGCCAACATTAATCCTTAACTTGCCAATACCAAGATCCATGCAACACCAGCAAAAACCAGTGGTGTATGCCCTGCCCTTGGCAGCCCACATGACATGTAACAGTTCCACAGACAAACCCGATACAGGGGAACTGTAAATTATCCCAAAGCCTGCTGCAGATATTAAAGGTATCTTAGAAGTACCAGGATTGTTAAAACCACCAGTGATAGTAAATGCTGTCCAGTAACTTAACAGCTGTTTGAAAGACAGTAGATGGAGGACCACAGGGAACTGCGTACAACAGGAAAATGAGAAAGCATTAACTGTCTCATTCCAATCCATGATTGGGAAGAAAAAAACATCTCTGGGGCACACCCAAACTGTCATACATTCCCAAGCCTTTCCTCTTCCTACCTCATTATTAATCCATAGGGTGGAGCCCAGGCTGAACGCGTTCTCCTTCCCCTCCTCGCGCACATCCACATGCTGGTAGATGCCCTCATTCACTTTCCAAGTGACAGTCAGGTGATTCTCACCCTTGCTACTGGGCCTGATGATCACATCTCCTTGGTCCATGGTCTCCATCATTTTCTCCGCTTGCTTGAAATTAATGTTGTGGAATGAGGGATGAGCGATCACCCTCTTGATGTATGCTGTGAGAGACCAGGCAAGCCATTGCACCAATAAAGAACACTTTTCATCTTAAAGAGTAAACTGACCAGTAACTAACAGGAAAGAGAGACACTCCAAGTGACTCTCCCAATACAAAATCAACTAATAACCAAAAGCCTAATGCTAACTGTACCATGCTGTATTATTTCAAAAGGTGCTATTAAAATCTTGTGTGTCAAGAATTTAATTTGGCAGCATGAGGTTAGGCAGAGAAATGAACTCACTTGTACGTTGCTGTTTCTTCTTCCAGTCCTCTTCTAGTTTCTGATCAGCTGCCTCAGCATCAAAGTCATAATATGTATCTTTAGGCAATTTCCACTCATTATTTTTATCCATTAGGTCAGACGTCCGGCAGGTCATGTCCACACTGAACTTTTCAATGTCGATCTTCATGATTCGGCAGTGAACAGTCATTCCCACCTAGAGAAAAAGCCATCACATCAGCAACATGGTACAAAGAGCAGTCAGTCCTCCATACAGACATAGACCAGATAGGAAATTATTCGAAGGATCCAAATAAAGAAATAAAGAGCCATAAGGCCTCCAAGAAACCTGTCTCTCAAAAGCAATTTTACAGGAAAATTGGTTCTTACCTGCTAATTTTTGTTCCTGTAGTACCACGGATCAGTCCAGACTCCTGGTTTTGCCTCCCCACCAGCAGATGGAGACAGAGAAGTTTTGACCGACTCTGCCCTATACCCTGCCTGAGGTGCCACCTACAGTCAGTCAGTATTTTGATATATTAAAGAAGAACTTAAAACCAATTAACCAGAACATTGTAAACTCCAATCCTGCTAAAAATCTGCTCACTAAACCCAAGTTTAGTGAGTTAAACCTGCCTGCAGAGAACATAAGGTAATATTGAATGAGCGGACTCTCCATTTTCTTCATGTTGAAAAAGGGTGGGACCTTGGACTGATCTGTGGTACTACAGGAATGAAAATTAGCAGGTAAGAACCAATTTTCTTTCCCTGTACGTACTCGGATCAATCCAGACTCCTGGGATGTACCAGAGCTCCACTACACAAGGTGGGACCCTGAGTCCCCTGCTCGAATTACACCTTCAAACCCCCCAGATCCTGGGGCCTGAATGTCCAATCTGTAATGCCTAGCAAAGGTGTGCAAAGACTTCCAAGTAGCAGCTCTACAAATCTCCTGTGGCGAAATTTGCTGACACTCTGCCCACGAGGCCGCCTGCGACCGCGTAGAATGTACTTTAAGACCGACCAGAAGTGGCCGACTGCGAAGCAAATAGGCTTAACTAATAGCCTCCTTTAACCAGCAGACAATCGTAGCCCTAGACGCCTTGTATCCTTGTTTGGGACCACACCAAAGGACAAAAAGATGATCCGACATACGGAAGCTATTAGTAACCTCCAAATAACGTAACGGAACACGGCGTACGTCGTTTCCTTAGATCTCTATCTTGAGGATCAAGGCGGTTGAAGTCTGGAAAGGACGGAAGTTCTATCGACTGAGTCAAGTGAAATGCCACCTTCGGAAGAAAGGAAGGAACCGTCCGTAAGGAGATCCCCGTATCCGTTATTCTTAGGAAACGCTCCCTGCAAGACAAAGCCTGGAGCTCAGATACTCGGCGAGCTGTGGAAATAGTCACGAGAAAAAACACCTTCAAGGTAAGATCCTTCAGCATTGCCCGTTTTAAAGGCTCAAAAGGTGCCACACATAGAACTCGGAGGACCAAATTTAGATTCCACGATGGACAAGGATCTCTGACTGGAGGATGCAGGTGCTTTGCCCTGCGGAGAAACTGAGTTATGTCCAGATGCGTAGCCAAAGAGACTCCTTGTATTTTATCACGGAAACAACCGAGAGCCAATACTTGCACCCGTAACGAACTACATGCAAGGCTTTTAACTAGGCCGGCCTGCAGGAAAGATAATATATCGGGCACCAGAGCGCGAGTAGGATCCACACATTGTGGTCTACACATCAAGACTCAAAAACCTTCCACACCCTTAAATAAGCTAAGGCAGTGGAGGTCTTCCTGGAACGCAAAAGGGTAGTGATGACCGTGTCTGAATAACCTTTGCTCTTCAGTCTTTTCCTCTCATAATCCATGCCGCAAGACAAAAGCGATCGGCCTCCTCCAAACAAACAGGGCCCTGATGCAGAAGATTCGGAAGATCTCGAAACCGCAGGGGCCCTTCCACTGACAGATTTACGAGGTCTGAAAACCATGGACGCCTCGGCCATTCCGGTGCTATTAAGATCACTTTGGATGGGTGAGCTTCGATGTGCCTCAGCATTTTGCTGATGAGAGGCCATGGCGGGAACACATACAGAAGGAGGTGCCTTGGCCACTCCAGCACCAAAGCATCCACCCCTTCCGCCATTGGCTCCCAGTGCCAACTGAAGAAACGAGGGGCCTTTGCATTCCTAAAGGTCACCATCAGATCAACCCTCGGTCTGGAACACTTGCTGCAAATGAGATGGATTGCTTCCTCGGAGAGCTCCCACTCCTCTGGATCGAGACGATGACGACTGAGAAAATCGGCTTGGACGTTGTCCACCCCTGCGATGTGAGAAGCTGAGATGCTGGCTAGGTGTTGCTCCGCCCAGTTTATTAATTGCTGGGCCTCGATCGCCACCGGTCGACTCTTTGTTCCCCCTTGGCGATTGATATAGGCCACGGCTGTCGCATTGTCCGATAGAACCCCGACAGACTTGCCCTGCAGCAGCAGGAGATTGGCTTGAAGTGCTAACCGTACTGCCCTGGTTTCCAGGCAATTGATCGACCATTGGCATTCCTCCACCGACCATTGGCCCTGCACTGACTTCCCCTGGCACACTGCTCCCCAGGCGGAGAGACTGGCGGCCGTGGTGACCACCGTCCAAGCAGGAACCTCCAAACTGACTCCTTGGCATAAATTGTCCGAGAGGAGCCACCAATCGAGACTGGAACGTGCAGAGTCTGTAAGAGGTAGGGGAAGATGACATTGCTCGGACACCG
This sequence comes from Rhinatrema bivittatum, assembly GCF_901001135.1. Taxonomy (NCBI): domain Eukaryota; kingdom Metazoa; phylum Chordata; class Amphibia; order Gymnophiona; family Rhinatrematidae; genus Rhinatrema; species Rhinatrema bivittatum. Next base: position 164,922,038 of record NC_042622.1, on the reverse strand, counting down.
GGCTCCAACGGGAAAGCAACGCTGATTGAAGAGGTCTCATATGAGTAAATGCCCAGGGAACCAGCTCCAAGGTAGAAGCCATCGAACAGAGGACCCGCAAGTAGTGAAAAACCCTGGGAAGACCCTGAGCTAGTAAGTCCCAAACCTGGCCTTGTAGCTTGACAATGCACTCCTCAGTGAGAAAAACCCTGCCAAGACAAGTGTTGAACAGGGCTCCTAGGAACTCCAAGGACTGGGAGGGAAATCAATTGGCTTGTGGCTAAATTGACCACCCAATCCAGCGACTTCAGCAGCTGAAGAATCCGGTCTACTGCCGAGTGACAAAGACTCCGACTTCGCCCGAATGACCCAATCATCCAGATAGGGATGGACCAACAAGCCCTTCTTCCGAAGCTCTGCCGCCACCACCACCATGACCTTGGTAAAGGGTCCTTGGCGCCGTGGCCAGTCCGAAAGGAAGAGCGCAGAACTGCTAAATGGTGACCCAGGCCGTAAAACCTGAGGAATCTCCGGTGAGCGGTCTAAATTCCGATGTGCAAATATGCTTCTGTGAGATCCAGTGATGCTAGATACTCCCCCTTGCGAACTAATGCAATGATGGACTGCAGCGTCTCCATGCGAAAGCGGGGCACTCAGACATCTGTTGACCCTCTTCAAATCTAGGATGGGCCTCTTCACTGCTCCACTGGCAGAACCGGAACAATGGCTCCGAGATCGAGTAGACAACACAAAGTGTCCTCTATCGCCTGGCGTTTCTCCCTGTATGAGCACGGGGAAAAGAGAAAGCGGTCTTGAGGGCACCGAGCAAAATCTAAAGCGTAGCCATGTCTTATCACGTTGAGGACCCACTGGTCCATTGTCAGTTTGGCCCATTCCTCGTAAAACAGAGAGAGGTTTTACGAGGAATTTTACCTGCCTCCCACTACCGGAACAGAGGAATGGACCGGCCTTGCCTCATTGCGCAGACTTAAGCCCGCCTGCAGCTTGGGAAGTTCCAGATCTGCCAAACCGACGCCCTCGAAAGGACTGGGACCAAGACTGTTGTCTGCCAACATTCTGTCGAGATGAAGAGCCTGCTGAGCGGGATGATCGAAATCTCTGATTCCCTCGAGAACGAGACGAAGGAAAACTTCACAGTTTAGGCTTATCCTCCGGAAGACAATGCACCTTGTTCTCTCCCAAGGATTGAATCATATCCTCCAAATCCTTCCAAAAGAGAAGCTTGTCCTTAAAAGGCAGAGATCCTAACTGGGCCTTAGAAGAGACATCAGCAGACCAGTTCCGCAGCCAGAAACCGCTGAGACCACAGTCCAGGCAGAGGTCCGTAACAGGTCATAAAGAGCATCCGCACTGTAGGCCACCACAGCTTCTAGGCACCCCGGCTGTACAACCTCCTCTTCCGACAATGACGTGTTATTCTGCAATAGCTGCACCCAGCGCAGACCTGCTCTTGAGGAGAAACTGCTGCACACAGCAGCTCTGACTCAGAGGGAGGATACTTCAAAAATCTTTTTGAGCTGGACTTCTAGCTTACGGTCTTGGAGATCCTTGAGGGCCGTCGCCCCCGTCACTGGAATGGTGGTCTTTTTAGTAACAGCGAACACTGCCATCCACCTTAGGAATATGGAGGAGTTCCAGGGCTTCTTCTGGCAAGGGGTAAAGCTTATCCATCGCCTTGCTAACTTTGAGACCTAAATCTGGAGTATCCAATTCACGATACAACAAATCCGTGACAGACAGATGAAAATGAAAAGACCTGGTTGGACCTCGAAGCCCAACCATGACCGGATCCCACGGACCCCATCTGAGAGTCCTCCGGAGGGCTGTCAATGCCCAATTCCTCTAGGATTGCTGGGATAAGGGGTCCTAACTTGTCCCTCCGGAAGAGACGGACCACCTTAGGGTCATCTCCGTCCATCCCATGGGACCCTGTACTGGAAAAAGGATCCTGGACTCCATCGGTATCCGCCCCTGGGGGGGGGGGGGGGCGGTTTGCCCCTAAAGTCCTGTTCCTCTGACTCAGAGACCTCAGAGGATGAGTCCGCCCCCGAGCGAGACAAGGTGGGCCGAAGGGGGCGCTTAGCCTTCCTGCCCCCTGCTCCATCTAGAGGTCTGGACCTCGTAGGGTTCCAGCTCCCAGAACCGTCCGACTGGTGCCCAGCGCTGCTGCTTGACTGCCTTTTTGCTGCCCTCCAAGCTTTGAAAGCCTTATGCATGAGCATGATAAAGTCAGGGGAAAAAGAACAGGAGCAGTCTGAAGCCCCCTCAGAGCTCTCCTCTGCCGGCCCAGGTAACTCATGTGACGGTTCGACTTCCCCGAAGGCTGCCCTCTGAGGGGACAAAGGAGGGGGGGAATTCCCCTCCCCCTCCGTGATTTGCGCTACCGTGCAAAACGTTGACAAAATGGTTGCCGTTCCTGCGCTCAGCGGGAACGGATCCTATGAGACCGGATGCGGTCTGCAACTCCCCCGGGCTCTCTGCGCGGCTAGAAAACTTCACTCCCAGTGCTCCCTGAGGCTCCCTCGCCGCCCGGAAAGGAGGCTGAACACAGACCGTTTCCTTGAGACGCACACCTTTGCGTCGCCGCACACACGGCATAACTGAAGCCTTGGGGACAGGACGGCAGAGAGAAAGCCTGCGGCGGAAGCAAACCAGTGCACAAGAGAAGAGAACAGAGAGTTTGCCCTGCAGGTAAGCGCACAATATGCTTGATAATTTTTTTTTTTTAAACATTTCCAAACCTGCTGGAACAGATCCTGTTTTCCTGGGTGAGTGAGCCGGGCTCCCCAGTATCACCCCCGAGGCAGATGACAGACCAGGCAACGGACTCTTAACCCCTATCGCCTCTAGCCTTGAATACCAGGAGGGATGGCCCCCTCGGGACCTGCCAGCCCCCTGGGAGGCTCTAATAACTCTCCTTGGATTTGCTCGTTTTTTAAAATTCTCTTCACTTTTCCCCATTTTTTTTTTTTTAAAAGAAACCTTAACTAAGCTATCCTCCTTTTTTTTTTTTGAACTACAGACTGTAGGGTTGAGCACCTCCACCATCTGCTGGAGACAGAGAAATGCTGACGGACTATAAGTGGCACCTCAGGGTATAGAGCAGAGTCTGTCAAAACTTCTGTCTCTCCATCTGCTGGTGGGGAGGCAAAACCAGGAGTCTGGACTGATCCGGGTATGTACAGGGAATTTTTATTAACTACCAGCTGGAAGCAAGTAAAAATTTGAAGAAATACCGTCCCCACAATTAGTCAGACACTAGAGAGCAGAGCGATCTGGGCAGGGGGAGGAAAGGGGGGAAGACAGGAAGTAAAAAAAAAAAAAGCCTCCTGGATTTCCCCAGGGAACAAATTGCTTTACAGAGGAAAGAAAAGAAACAGTTGTCACCACTGGAGACCACCTCCCCGATCAGTATACCCACAGGCAGGTTTCTTCTCAATTAAGGGAGGGAGAACTAATTTGTCACCCCAGGAGCCTGCCAACTAAACCTAGTCAGACAGGCCAGTCCACAGCACAGGATGTATGTCCTCTATCTGCTGGAGACCAAGAATACTGGCAGGCTGGTATCAGCACAGAGATATATATGAGGTGACATCAGCGAGTCTGTGGATCCCTGTCTCCATCTGCTGGTTGGTGTGCTTAACACTGCGTATGGACTGGTCTGATTGGATGAAGAGGAATCTATGAAGTTTGGCCAATAACCGTAAGTGCAAACATTCACTCTAGATGCTTCTATGGCCTCTCTTCTCTCTTGGCTAGGCACCCCAGACACTTCCCTGCTTCATTCCCTCCCAATCATCCCCATGGCCAGGTGCTCTGAACTCTGGACCTTGTCCATCTAAGCCAGAGTGGCCAACTCTGGTCCTTAAGAGCTACAAACAGGCTTGTTTTTCAGGATATCCACAATGAATATGCATGAAATAGATTTGCACAAAATGGAGGCAATGCATGCAAATCTCTCTCATGCATACTCATTGTGGATATCCTGAAAACCTGGCCTGTTTGTAGATTTTGAGAGCTGGAGTTGGCCATCCCTGATCTAAGCCTTCCACAGTCAGGTGTTCCAGACCACCTTCTGGCCCCAGCCTTCTCACTCTTGCACACCCATTCACTCCAGACTCCTTTCCCACCTTGACTCTTTCTTCTGGGCGCTTGACCACTTTGTCACTGAGAAACTTTGTCGGTATGAAGCCTGTGACCCCATTATCCAGTCTGGTCTTAACCCCTATTGCCTGACCAGGGCATGAGCCACTGTCAAAGTGATTCCATACCTAGAGGAGAAGAGCAGAAAGGTCAGCAACAAACATTTACAATGGCTCTGATCACATTGATGGATCCTACACCAATTCTTTCCTGACCTTAGGGTTTCTCAGGCGGTAGCCTCCTTAAAACTCTCACCATTCTCTCCCTTCTACCCCATACCACTCTGCACACCTACAAGGCATGCCACAGGGCTACAACTTCAGCCTGTAGAAACTTGAAAGCAGGAAAAGCTCAGCAACTTCAATCCTTTTGGCTGACTGATATTACCTCACTGAGCTCTGGGAAGTTATCTTGCTGACAGAAGGGACACTGCCAGAGCCCGCTCTCATCATTCCTGATGGCTTGATCATAGCTCTCACCCTGAGGCCGCCGGTGTGCAATGCCCGTTACGTAACAGATGATCAATTTGCCTGGAGAAGAGGACAATAGAACAATCTCAGAGAGGAACCAGAAAACAAGCCCTTTCAATAAAGGATACCCAGGACAGAACCTCTACCTCCGATGAAAAAAAAACTTGCCCTGTGGTCACTTGAAATTAAAACCTTTCGATCAGAGCCCCTAGTTTCTTGTGGAAATTTTTTTTCAAGATTCTAAGGCAAGAGTTAGCAAATTCTGTTGCAGATTTTTGAAAATGCTGCTGCAATTCTGTAGCAAATGTACACAATTTTGATAAAGATTCACACCTCTGACTATGCAAAAAAGTTAATATTTTTCACTGAAAACCACATTGTTTTAAATATTTAAAAACTATATACAAATAAAAAGTACAAAAATCAACAATTTTATCAAGATAATATATATGTTACAAATGTTAACAGTGAAATACACTTGTTTTGAATTGAAATAGTGCAACAATATTTTATTATTTTTTTAAATAATTTTTCTAAAAAGTCCTGGTCTTTCCTCAACATAGGAAAATTGGTTCTTACCTGCTAACTTTTGTTCCTGTACCACCACAGATCAGTCCAGACTCCTGGGATTTGCCTCCCCTCCAGCAGATGGAGACAGAAGTTTTAACGGACTCCGTCCTATACCTCTGAGGTGCCACCTAGAGTCTGTCAGTATTAAACTGTACCCAAGCAGAACAACTTTAAACCATAACTTCCACATAAACAACCTCCCCCCCGCAGAGCAGAGGGAATGAAAAACTTGTAACTCAATGACCGAAAATATGCCCATACTCTTACCCTGAAAAGGGGGGCATTCGGTAAACTTGCAGAAAAATGACTAACTAAGGGCCGAGTGGACTCTCTGTTTCCCCATGAGCGGGACTCTGGACTGATCCGTGGTACTACAGGAATGAAAATTAGCAGGTAAGAACCAATTTTCCTTTCCCTGTACGTACCCGGATCAGTCCAGACTCCTGGGATGTACCAAAGCTTCCCTAACCAGGGTGGGACTGAGAGAGTCTCGCTCAGAGCACACTAGCCCCAAAGGAACCGGTCTCCGGAGCCCAGACATCCAGACGATAATGTTGTCAAAGGTATGAGTAGATTTCTAGGTAGCCGCTCTACAAATCTCTTGTGGCGACACCTGCTGACATTCCACCCACAAGATTGCTTGCGATACAGTAGAACGCGCCTTAAGACAAAGCGGAATCGGACGGCCCTGAACAAGGTATGCCGGACACAATAGCCTCCTTTAGCCATCGTGCAATAGTGACTCTTGAAGCTCTATGACCCGTCTTAAGTCCACTCCATAGGACGAACAGATGGTCTGAGAGATGGAAACTATTCGTAACTTCTAAGTAACACAACAACACCCTCTTTATGTCCAACTTCCTTAAGTCTCTAGATTCTGGAGTAAAAGAATCCAGGCCCGTGAAGGAAGGGAGCTCCACTGACTGATTTAAATGAAAAGAAGACAATACCTTCGGGAGAAAGGAGGGAACTGTTCTTAAGGAAACTCCTGCTTCAGAAATCCATAAGAAAGGCTCCCTGCAAGATAAGGCCTGAATCTTGGAAACTCGCCTTGCTGACGAAATAGCCACCAGAAAAACTACCTTCAATGTCAGATCCTTCAGTATTGCTCATTTCAATGGTTCAAAAGGAGCATTACAAAGGGTAGAGAACCAAATTCAGCTTCCATGAGGGGCAAGGGCTCCAGGCCGGGGTTTGCAGATACTTAACTCCTCTCAGAAAACGAGCCACATCCGAATGAGAGGCTAGGGCAATTCCCTGCACCTTTCCACGAAAACAATCCAGGGCCGCCACCTGCACTTGTAGGGAATTGAACGCCAACCCCTTGGCTAACCCTACCTGCAAGAAATCCAGAACATCCGGAATTGAAGCCCTGGATGGCTGCACTTCGTGGTCTAGATACCAGGATTCAAACACTCGCCAAACTCTAACGTACGCCATGGAGGTAGAAATTTTACGGGAACGTAAGAGTGTGGCTATAACTGCATTCGAGTAACCCTTACTCCTTAATCTTCGCCTTTCAAAAGCCATGCCGCTAGACAAAAGCGAGCTGCCTCTCCGAAATAAACAGGACCCTGATGCAGGAGATTCGGAGACTGACAAAACTTCAGCAGACCGTCTACTGCCAAGTTCAGGAAGTCCGCAAACCACCGTCACCGAGGCCACTCCGGCGCCACGAGTATCACCTTGCCTGAATGAACCTCAATGTGGCGTAGAACCTTGCTGACCAACGGCCACGGTGGAAAGACGTACAACAGAATGTCCTTTGGCCAGGGGACGACCAGAGCGTCCACCCCCTCTGCCCCTGGCTCCCATCGACGGCTGAAGAACCAGGGAGCCTTGGCATTGCGGTACGTCGTCATCAGGTCCATGGCGGGCCAGGACCAGCAGTCGCACAGAAGATGAAAGGCCTCCTCAGAGAGTTTCCACTTCCCCAGATCCAACTGGTGGCGACTGAGAAAATCGGCCTGCACAATGTCCACTCCGGCAATGTGAGAGGCCGTTATCCTGTACAGGTGCTGTTCCGCCCAGTTGATCAAGAGCTGAGCCTCTGCCACCACTGGACTACTCCGTGTTCCACCCTGACAATTGATGTAACCTACTGTCGTCGCATTGTCGGAGAGTACCCTCACTGATCTCCCCTCTACTAAGGGAAGAAGGGCCTGAAGCGCTAAATGAACCACTTTGGTTTCCAAGCGACTGATCGACCAAGAGGATTCCTTTTTTGTCCATTGTCCCTGTATCGCCTTTTTTTTTTTTTTTTAATAGCTCTAACCTCTTTATCCAACACCAACAGAAAAACAATTCCTACCACTAACACCTAACTGTAACACTCAGCCCAGACTAAAGGTTTTGCACCTCCACATCTGCTGGAGACAGAGAAATACTGACAGACTCTAGGTGGCACCTCAGGGTTATGGACGGAGTCCGTTAAAACTTCTCTGTCGCCATCTGCTGGAGGGGAGGCAAAACCCTGGAGTCTGGACTGATCTGGGTACATACAGGGAAAGGAAAATTAGTTCTTACCTGTTAAATTTTCGTTCCTGTAGTACCATGGATCAGTCCAGACTGTGGTTGAGCCTCCTTTCCAGCAGGTGAAGACAGACTAAACCTGAACAGGTATCCTATATGAGGACAGAGCCTATCCTGTAACCCTTCAGCATAACCATTGTCAAAGCAGAAAATAAAACCAGAATAGGATCAAGCAAGTAACCAGAAAGCTCAATGAAGCAACTGTAGAACAATGTAAGAAACATGGTATAACTATACGCTCTTGCATATACTTGGTATTCAAAATGACTAAGGCTTCCAGTGTAATTGCTCAGTATTCTTTTTTTTTTTTTTTTTTAATTCTTTATTTATAAATTGCTCAGTATTCTTGCACAAAAATGAAGTATTAGAATCTGCGAATCTGCAAGAAACAAGCTTCGAGAGGACAGAAATAAGGCAGACAGGGAAGGGCGTCTGGACTGATCCGTAGTACTACAGGAACGAAAATTAACAGGTAAGAATTAATTTTCCTTTCCCTGTACGTACCCGGATCAGTCCAGACTGTGGGATGTACCAAAGCTTCCCTAAATTGGGTGGGACAGAGACAGTCCCGCTCGAAGCACTTGCCGCCCAAAAGAACCAAAAAACGGAGCTTGCACATCCAGACGATAGTGTCGAGCAAAAGTATGCAAGGACGTCCAAGTGGCGACCCTGCAAATCTCCTGCGGAGAGACAGATTGACTCTCCGCCCAGGAAGTAGCTTGAGAGCGCAATGAATGAGCCTTAAGGCCCTCGGGAACCGCCCGACCTTGGCAAAGATAGGCCGAGGAGATCTCTTCCTTCAACCACCATGCAATAGTGGTCTTAGAAGCTGGCTTACCCCGAATGGGCCCACTCCAAAGGACAAAAAGATGATCTGAGTCCCAAAAGTCATTGGTGACCTGGAGATAGCGAAGTAGAACTTGTTTGACATCTAGCTTACGGAGATCACCCCCAGCCGTACCCGAAATCTCCTTGGGGAAAACGCAGGGAGTTCCACCAACTGGTTGACATGGAAGTTAGAAACAACCTTTGATAAGAAAGAAGGGACCGTCTTGAGGGATACCCCGGAATCGGAAAAAACACAAAAAGGGTTCCTGACAGGACAACGCTTAGATCTCGGAGATCCGGTGAGCGGAGGAAATAGAGACGAGGAAGACAGTCTTGAGCGTAAGATCCTTTAACGTAGCGCGATGGAGAGGTTCGAACGGAGCCACACAGAGGGCCCGGAGGACCAGGTTAAGACTCCACGATGGGCAAGTGGTACGAGAAGGCGGACGTAGGTGTTTGACGCCCTTCAAGAACCGAATCACGTCCGGGTGTCCTGCTAAAGGATGGCCTTCTACCCGACCCAGAAGAGAGCCGAGAGCTGAAACTTGCACGCGCAGAGAACTAAAAGAAAGACCCTTGGAAAGCTCCTTCTGGAGAAAAGAAAGGACCAACAAGACCGGAGCGGAATGCGCTGAGATACCTGACTCCGCACAAACAGATTCAAAAACCTTCCAGATACGCACGTAAGCCAGAGAAGTCGATTGCTTTTGGGCCCACAGCAAGGTGGAGACGACCTCTTCCTTGTAGCCCTTACGCCTCAGGCGTCGCCGTTCAAAAGCCAGGCCGCTAGTCAGACGCGATCGGCCTGGTCGAAAAATACGAGACCCTACCGAAGAAGCCGAGGAAGGTGGCCTAGCCGCAGAGGCCCGTCCATCGCTAGGTTGACAAGATCCGCGAACCACGGCCTGCGTGGCCACTCGGGTGCTACCAGAACCACGGGTCCCCAATGGAGTTCTATTCTTCTGAGAACTTTCCCCACCAGGGGCCACAGGGGGAACACGTACAGAAGGACGTCCGCCAGCCAGGGGAGAGCCAGAGCATCCACGCCCTCCGAGCCGTGCTCCCTCCAGTGGCTGAAGAACCGATTTGCCTTGGCATTGCGGAAGGTCGCCATGAGGTCCAGGTGGAGGGGGGGGGGGGGGGACGACACCTCACCTGTCAACGATCAGATCCATGGGCGCATCGGAGAGTTCCCACTCCCCCGGATCGAGCGACTGAGAAAATTGGCCTGAACATTCTCCTTGCCCGTGATGTGGGAAGCCGCCAGGCACTGCAGATGTCGCTCGGCCCAGGCGAAAAGACGGCTGGTTTCTAGGGCCACCAGTGGACTGCGGGTGCCCCCTTGACGATTGATGTAAGCCACGGTGGTGGAGTTGTCGGACAGAACCCTTACCGCTTTGCCACAGATGAGGGGGAGAAACTCCTGAAGAGCCAAGAACACCGCCCGAGTCTCCAATCGGTTGATGTGCCAACAAGACTGAGCTGCCGACCAGATCCTTTTGGTGGACTGGGAGAGGCAGACCGCATCCCAGCCCCGCACCCCAGCATCCATGGTTACTATCATCCATTGTGGGGCTTGGAGAGGCATTCCCTGTAGAAGATGAGGAAGGGAAAGCCACCACTGCAAGTCGGCGACTGTAGAGTCCAAGAATGGGAGGACTATGTGAAACTGTTCCGACACCAGCTGCCAATGGGATAGCAAAGCTTTCTGTAACGGTCACAATATGAGCAAAAGCCCAGGGGACTAGGTCGATGGTGGACGCCATGGACCCCAGGACCTGAAGGTAGTCCCAGGCCGTCGGAGAAGATAGCGAGATCAGATTCTGAACCTGGTCGATCAACTTGAGAGCCCTCGCATGCGGTAAGAAGACCTTGCCCAAACGGGTGTCGAAGTGGGCTCCCAGGAACTCTAACTCCTGGGAGGGCTGAAGGTTGCTCTTGGAGAAATTCACTATCCACCCGAGAGACGCGAGAAGAACTAACACGCGATCCACCACCTGCCGACAAAGAGCCTCCGACTTGGCCCGCACGAGCCAGTTGTCCAGGCAGGGGTGAACAAGAAGTCCCTCCCTGCGAAGAGCCACCACCACCACCACCATTACACCTTGGTGAATGTGCGAGGCACTGTCGCGAGGCCGAAGGGGAGTGCCCGAAACTGGAAATCCCGATTGAGGACAAGGAAGCAAAGATACTTCTGGTAATCGCGGTGAATCGGAATATGAAAGTATGCCTCTGTCAAGTCAAGCGAGGCAAGGAACTCTCCGGGGCGAACCACCGCGATAACTGCTCGCAGGGTTTCCATGCGGAAATGCGGGATCTTGAAGGCCCGGTTGACCCTTTTGAGGTCTAAGATCGGATGAAAAGACCCGTCCTTCTTGGGGACAACGAAGTAAATAGAATACTGGCCTGTGCCAGTATTCCGGCACAGGCCAGCTTGGCCTGTGCCAAGCTCCTTCTCCGGAACCGGGACTCAGGAGCCTGGAGAGGGTTTGCTCCACTGTTTCCCGCTTAGACTGCCCGCATGGGGAAAAGAGAAAAAGATCCGGTAGGTTGCGAACAATTTCGAAGGCGTACCCGTCTCTGATAATGTCGAGGACCCACTGGTCCGACGTGATTTTGACCCATTCCTCGAAAAACAGGGAGAGGCGGCCGCCTAGGAAGGGGACCGAGGAATGAGCCAAGTGAACTTCATTGGGTGGCCGGCTTGGGGGTGGAGCGTGCGGGCTGGCCCTCGCGAAAGGGCCGATGCCCAAGAAAGCGCTGCGACCAAGACTGAGAGCGAGAAGAATAAGCCCTCGAGAAGCCACCCTGGCCACGAGGGGTATACCCTTCTCTGACCCCGGAAACGAGGACGAGAGGGTGTAAAGGAGCGGGATCGTCTCGGACGGTCCTCCGGAAGCTTATGGACCTTATTGTCCCCCAAGGAATCCATAAGCTTCTCGAGGTCCTCACCAAAAAGCAGCTTACCTTTGAAAGGCACTGTTCCCAGCCGGGCTTTGGAGGAAGGATCGGCCGACCAATTGCGCAGCCAGAGGAGACGTCTGGAAGAGGCCGCCGAAGCCATCGCCTTAGACTGGACGCGAATGAAGTCAGAGTGCATCAGCCCCATAAGCGACGACGGCTTCAAGACGCTCAGCCTGTTCCGCCTCTGCCGACGGGAGGTCCTGGCTGCAGAGTAACTGTTGACCCCACCTAAGACCTGCCCGTAGCATGAGACTGCTGCAAAAAGTCGCACGAACCCCCAGCACAAAGACTTAAAAAATGCGCTTCATATGTGCCTCGAGCTTGAGGTCCCGAGCGTCCTTTAGAGCCGTCGATCCCTCTACAGGGATGGTGGTATGTTTAGTGACCGCAGAGTCGGAGGAGTCCACTGAGGGATTTTTAAAAAAATTTCCAAACACTCCTCCGGGAGGGGGTAGAGCTTATCCATGGCATGTGCCACCCGGAGACCTGCTTCGGGAGCCTCCCATTCCCGCAGGAGAACAGCTTGTGCATGGGATGAAAAGGGAAGGCGGTAGCCGGAGCCCTGAGTCCATATCTTTGGGAAAAGAGGCTGTAAGGGTGTCACGGGGGGCTCCTCCAACCCCAATTCCTGGAGGACAAAGGGGATGAGGGGTTCCAGCTCCTCCCTGCGGAACATCCGTAGGACCCTGGGGTCACCCCCCTCCATGGAGGGAAGAGTACCCTCTGTATCAAGGAAGGCGTCCGGATCCGGGAGTACCGGGTCCGCTGGGGGTTACCCCCAGGACCACCCGTACCCGAATAGGCCCCGGGGGCTCTGCAGCCGGGCTAACAGTCAACGGCGCAGAGTGGGGAATTTTTGCTGGGGGGGGGGGCCCCCGTCCTTCTCCTCCTGCAGGCTAGCTAAATAGGATTTGTGCAGGAGGAGGACAAATTCTGTGGAGAAACGGGAACCCATCCTGGGGGCCGCAGGGCTCAAATCGGGGGGTGTCAGAAAAAAATAGGCCCCCCAGTCCCAGGCAGCTCCAAAAACGGAGCCGCTGAAAAATCCAAAATGGCTGCCGTTCCCGAGCTTTGCCGACCCAGGAATGGCCTTGGCCATGCTTTGGGGACTAGATCCCCGGTCTAAATTTGCCTGCCCTGCTGAGGAGGGGGCCTTCCCCACCCGGCAGGCAGGCAGAGCAGAGGCCCCCTCACGAAAATCGCGAGGAGGGCTTGCCACAGGAGAGGCAGGCTGCCTGCCGCGGCATAGGGAGAGCCGCACTGAGAGAAAAAAGCTGCAGAAAAAAGTTTGATTGGCAGCTTGGAGGCCCGGAATGAAGCAGGGGGGAAACCTGCTGACTCCTGCCTGTCTGGCTGCCGGTTCAAGCCCTCCGAAGACCAAAAATAAAAAAGGATGGGGCTACTGCTGTAGGTAAGTAAAAAAAAGTACTTGGAATACTTTAAAACTTAAACCCTTTTTTTTTTTTTAGACTGAGCACAGCAGTGGGAATTTAAGATCCCTCGGCAGCCAGAGGAGGGGGAGACGAGAACTGGACCACCAAACTCGGTTCCCACACCTGGAAGCGGCTACGGACACAGGCTATGCACTGCACAAGGGGCCAAGCCCCCCTGAGTCCGGCAAGAGCCAGGGGAGGGAGCCGTCTCCTGAAGAAAAAACAAAAGCTATAAACTCCCTGACAAACTTTTTTTTTTTTTTTTTTTTTTTTTTAACAGGAAGAAAAACACAAGGAATCCCTAAGAAAAAAGTACTTGCTTGATCCAAGAAGTAAGGAAGAAAGGAAGGCTGACTAGCCTAAATCAGGAGACCGAAGGGAGACCACCTGCGCCTGCTGGAGACAGACAAATACTGAAGGGTTACAGGATAGGCTCTGTCCTCATATAGGATATCCTTTCAGTTTTAGTCTGTCTTCACCTGCTGGAAAGGAGGCTCAACCCACAGTCTGGACTGATCCGGGTACGTACAAGGAACAGCAGTTTGTCATGTTGGAAATTACATAGAAGGATATGTGCCACCTCTTAGGGATGGTGCCAAGCGGCAAGAATCCAGTATCCCTCTGACAAAGATTTAAAATACCGTAATAACCTCTGAGTGAAGCTGGGAAGACATCCTGTGGCTTGAAATCTAACTGAAAAGCCAAGGGAAAAAATAGAGAAGAGGCTAGAAAGACCAAACACCAGCTATGTACAACAGACAGCAGACAGTCAAAAAACTCAGCATTTGAGAAGAGACAGGGAGGGCCCTGGACTGGTGTAGCAGGACTAATGGAAACGAAATTAACAGGTAAGATCTCTGACACTACCAGGGACTCTGTGATCCTTCTCTCTCCTGCAAGTCATGATTTGTTGGCACCACCTGACCACTTTATTTATTTATTTTTAAGGAACAGTGACCTTAAAAAGTATCCCCAGAAAAAGAAGGGTATACTTCCCTATTCTTGCCTCTGTAGAAGGTGGCCTCAAAGGGAATGAGGGAGCAGAACCCCTGGCTTTCAGACCCTCTGGATGACCCAGGCTGAGACAGCCAAGGATCACCAACTCTCCGTTTGCCCGGCTCCACCTGAGGGATGGCCCAAGAAGATGCCTAATACCTCAGGGAGCTTTTCAATCTCTTTTCTTTTTTTCACTCTCTTTCAGACTGCAGGTTTGTACCTCTACCATCTGCCGGAGACAGAGAAATACTGAGGGACTGCAGGTGGCCTTCTCGGTTATGTAGCAGTGCTTGAAATGTTTTTCTCTGCCTTCATCTGCTGGTAGGGATGCAAAACCCACTTGTCTGGACTGATCCGGGTATGAAAGGAAAATTAGTTTCTTACCTGATAATTTTCGTTCCTGTAGTACCAAGGATCAGTCCAGGACACCTGGGTTGTGACTCCGCACCAGTAGATGGAAACAGATTAAAACTTGTGGGCGGAGCCATATATAAGCCCCTGTGCCAGTCACAGCCCCTCAGTCATACGTAATGTCAAAGTAGAAAAATCCAAAAGCCAACATAGCTAACCATAGAAACTTACTAAGTAAAATAACTCCAACACCCCTACAGGAAAAACAGACTCTCCAACTGGGAGAGCGAACAAAAGAAGGGGTCAGCGTATTAAAAAACAACAATGAGCGGACTCTCCATTACTATAGCGCCACACTGCGGGCGGGATCCTGGACTGATCCTTGGTACTACAGGAACGAAAATTATCAGGTAAGAAACTAATTTTCCTTTCCCTGTACGTACCAGGATCAGTCCAGGACACCTGGGATGTACCAGAGCTAAGTTATCGAGGGTGGGAAGCAGAGAGTCCCGCTCGGAGTACCCTCTCTCCAAATCCCCCAGCATCAGTAGCTTGAACATCCAATCGGTAATGTCTAATGAAGGTATGCAATGATTTCCAGGTAGCCGCCCTGCAAATCTCTTGAGGCGACACCTGAGAAGATTCCGCCCAGGACGCCGCATGAGATCTCGTCGAATGAGCTCGAAGACCCACTGGCGGTGTTTTACCGCGCAGAATGTACGCAGAACCAATGGCCTCCTTGAGCCAACGGGCGATCGTTGTGCGGGACGCCGCAGAACCTTTCTTCGGACCCGACGTCAACACAAACAGATGATCCGTTAAACGAAAAGAATTTGTGACCTCTAGATAGCGAAGAAGAGACCTCCGCACATCTAGTTTTCTCAAATCCCTCAACTTCGGGTCGGAAGAATCACCAACCGCGAAAGCGGGAAGTTCAATCGATTGATTCAAATGAAAAGCCGATACGACCTTAGGCAAGAAAGAGGGAACGGTCCGCAAGGAAACCCCTGAATCAGAAAAGCGCAAGAAGGGCTCTCTGCAGGTTAGAGCTTGCAACTCAGAAACCCGGCGAGCCGAAGCAATGGCTACCAGGAATACAGTCTTTAACGTGAGATCTTTGATCGTAGAATGCTTCAGAGGCTCAAAAGGAGCTGAGCATAAGGACGAGAGCACCCAGTTGAGGTTCCAAGAAGGACAAGGGAGCCGCAAAGGAGGACGGAGGTGTTTCGCCCCCCGAAGGAAACGGGAGATATCCGGGTGGAGAGCCAGGGAGACTCCCTGAATCTTACCACGCAAACAACCAAGTGCCGCGACTTGGACCCGTAGGGAACTGCACGCTAAGCCTTTGGCCAGCCCAGCCTGGAGAAAAGCCAAAATATTGGGAATAGCAGCGGAAGTGGGATTAAGACCCTGCTCCACGCACCACTCCTCAAAGACTACCCAGACTCGAACATAAGCCAGAGACGTAGATTGTTTTCTGGATCTCAGCAACGTGGCAACTACCGCGTCCGAGTAACCTTTTTGCTTCAACCGATACCTCTCAAAAGCCATGCCGCGAGACAGAAGTGATCCGCATCCTCCAAACAGACGGGACCCTGACGAAGGAGCCCCGGAAACCCCTGTAGACGAAGGGGTGCCGCCACCGACAACTGGACCAGGTCCGCAAACCACGGACGGCGCGGCCACTCCGGCGCCACCATGATCACGTTGGACGGGTGCAATTCTATGCGCCGCAGTATCTTGCCGATCATGGGCCACGGTGGGAACACATACAGTAGCACCTCCGCCGGCCAGGGAAGTGCTAACGCGTCGACCCCTTCTGCTCCTCTTTCTCGGCGTCGACTGAAAAATCTCGGAGCCTTTGAGTTGTTCCACGTGGCCATGAGATCCATGTGGGGCGTTCCCCAAGTCCTGCAAATGAGAAGAAACGCTTCTTCCGCTAGCTCCCACTCTCCGGGATCCAGGTGGTGTCGGCTGAGGAAGTCCGCCTGGACATTGTCGGCTCCTGCTATGTGAGACGCAGCGAGATCGCTGAGATGCCGCTCTGCCCAGGCCATCAAGGAACATGCCCAGGCCATCAAGGAACATGCTTCCTTCTGACCACAGACCCTGAACCGATTTCTCTTGGCAAACTGCACCCCAACCGGAAAGACTGGCATCCGTGGTCACCACTGTCCAGTTGGGAAGAAGAAGAGATACTCCACAGGAGAGATGTTTGGAATCCAGCCACCAGCCCAGGCTGGAGTGCACCTGATTCTCGAGAGGCAGTGGAAGATAATATTCCTCTGAAATCGGTTTCCAGCGGGACAACAATGAAGACTGCAGTGGCCGCAGGTGAGCGAACGCCCAAGGGACTAACGCCAGCGTTGAGGCCATAGATCCGAGAACTGTCAGGTAATCGCAGACTCGCGGACGGTGTTGAGACAAAAGACGTCGTACCTGAGACTGTAGTTTGCATATCCGATCCTGAGAGAGAATCACTCTGCCCCGTTTTGTGTCGAAAACGGCTCCAAGGTACTCCAAGGACTGAGTGGGTTCCAGATGACTCTTGTTGTAGTTGACCACCCAGCCGAGGGACTGCAAGAATTGTAGCACCCTGGATACCGCTTGCCGACACAGGCTTTCTGACTTCGCCCGAATCAGCCAGTCGTCGAGGTAAGGGTGAACCAGGAGGCCTTCCCGATGTAAGTGCGCCGCCACTACCACCATCACTTTCGTGAATGTCCGAGGCGCTGTCGCCAGGCCGAACGGAAGAGCCCGGAACTGGAAGTGTCTGCCCAGAATGCAAAACCGCAGGAACCGCTGGAAGGCTGGCTGGATGCCCACATGAAAGTATGCTTCTGTGAGATCTAGTGACGCAAGGAATTCGCCTGGCCGCACTGACGCGATCACCGAACGAATGGTTTCCATCTTGAAGTGAGGGACCCGAAGACATCTGTTGACTCCTTTCAGATCCAGTATGGGTTGGAAAGTGCCGTCCTTCTTGGGAACTATGAAGTAAATGGAGTACCGGCCCTTGCCGTACTGATCGGCCGGAACTGGAGAGATGGCCCCCAAGCTTTCTAGTCTTCAGATGGTGTCTAGCACTGCCGCCTTCTTCTTGGGATCCTTGCAAGGCGAGACCAGGAACTTGTCCGCTGGGATGCGAGCAAAATCTAACTCGTAACCGTGTCTTATCACGTCGAGGACCCACTGATCCGACGTCATGCTGGTCCATACCTCGAGAAATAAGGATAGACGCGCCCCCACGTTTGGGACAGCGTGCTGAGGGCGCGACGAGGGATGGGCCGGCCGAACTTCATTGCGAAGGTTTGGAACCCGTACCCGACGGGGCTCCTCCTTGCCTGCCAAAGCGTTTGCCCCGAAAGGACTGCTGCCAGTGAGTGTTTCGAGAAGAGGCCGGCCTGTACGAAGGTCTGGTGGATCTTTGCGGCCTGGACTTCCGGGGACCCCGGAAACGGGCTCTGCCAGAAAACGAAGAGCGCGACCGGGTCCTATCCTCTGGCAGCCTAAACGCTCGGTTCTCACCCAGGGAAACCATCAAGTCATCTAATTCCTTACCAAACAGCAATTTCCCTTTGAAGGGCAATGCCCCGAGGTGAGCCTTGGACAAACCATCCGCCGCCCAGTTGCGCAGCCAAAGGAGGCGGCGTGCCGACACCGCTGCCACCATGGATCTAGCCGAAGTGCGTAAAAGATCATGGAGCGCATCGGCCCCATATGCGATAACTGCTTCCAACCTATCTGCTTGGGAAGCCTCCTCCGGAGAGAGACCTGCATTCGCCTGCAGTACCTGGGCCCAGCGCAGACTAGCTCGCATAGCGAAGTTCGTGCAAATGGCAGCTCGCACTCCCAAGGCGGAAACCTCAAAAATCTTTTTGAGCTGTACCTCCAACTTTCGGTCTTGAATATCCCGGAGGGCCGTCGCTCCCGTGACAGGGATGGTAGACCTCTTCGTGACAGCGGACACCGCCGAATCCACTTTTGGAAGTCGGAGGAGCTCCAGCGCCTCCTCCGGTAAAGGATAGAGTTTATCCATGGCCTTGCTGACTTTCAAACCTAACTCCGGAGTATCCCATTCCTTGAAAAGGATATCCGTGGACGAGAAATGAAAAGGGAAGGCGACCGCCGGTCCTGTGAGGCCGAGAAGAACAGGATCCATATTCGCCTCCTGTCGGACCACCACCGGAGGAGCTTCAATTCCCAATTCATGGAGAATGGCCGGGATGAGAGGTGCCAGTTCCTCTCTGCGGAATAGCCGCACCACCTTGGGGTCATCCCCTTCTGCAGCCTGTGCAGCTTTCTCTGCAATGGGCTGTGCAGTACCATCCACTGCTGCCTTCCCGGCCCCCGTCAGGGGCTCCTCGGCGGACTCCGTATCATCCTCAGGGGAATCCTCGGGATCCGATTCCTGCGGCACCCCCCTGGGAGGCCGCTTTCCCCGGGACGCACCGTGGGCGATCTCCGCGCCCTTCCTGGTCTTCTTTTTCCGTGGAGGGGACCCGTGGTCGGCCGCACGCGAGCCATTCCCCTGGATGCGCTTGCTGCGCTTGTATTTGAGGACTTTGCGCAGCAACAGCGCAAAATCCTCAGAAAAATCACCAGAATCCGAAGAATCACTCTCGGAAGCCTCCCGGGACCGAAGCCCCTCCGAGGGAACCTCCCCCACCGTGACACGCTGTGGGGAAAGCGCAGGAGGAAGGGAAGAGGCCCCCACCGTTTCCCGCGAAATTTCCCGGCCGGTGGCCAAGATGGCCGCCACTCCCGCACTAACCGGGAAAAGATCCTGAGGCCTGTCAGCGGAGCTAGCACCGCGCGACGGCGAACGCACGACCCGGGAACGAGCCCCCCGCGTCGCTACCGAGGGTCCCTCATCACCCGGGACGCAGGCTGAACAAAGGCTGTCCCTAGAGAGACGCGCGCGCGCCGAGCCGCAGGCCCTGCACTGTGCAGCACGCGGCATGCCGGCGAAAACGCGGGAGAAAAACGGGGCCGCGGCGAAAAAATTACCACAAAAATTAAAAAATTTAAAATAAACAAACAGCGCAATTCGGCGACCTCCCCCCTGCCAATGACACCCCCCCACCGAGAAAAACGGAGCGGCGACGCCAGGTAACAGAGAGCCGCAAAAACAAAAGTAAAAACCTTTTTTTTTTTTTTACAAACAAAAACGCTGTCCCTGGTTCTGAAAAGCCCTTATTCCTGCAGGGGTGAGTAAACCAGGCTCCCTGGTGTCACCCCTGACGCTGCCACTAGCTCAGCCGGGTCCTCAACCCTGGCAGCGGCCTCAACCGGGGGAGGGTAGTCCCCTCAGGACCTCTCAACTCCCCTGGGAGGCAGGGCACCCGAGACTAAGGGATTAAAAGAAAAAAACCCCAATTTGGTATATAAACAACTATGCCTAACAAAAAAGCCTAGCCCAAAAAATTCAAACCTGACTAACACCAACACCAGAATCAGGTCAGGCAGGGCTGTGACTGGACCTGCACCATCTACTGGAGACAGAGTAAGACTGAGGGGCTGTGACTGGCACAGGGGCTTATATATGGCTCCGCCCACAAGTTTTAATCTGTCTCCATCTACTGGTGCGGAGTCACAACCCAGGTGTCCTGGACTGATCCTGGTACGTACAGGGAACAGGAATCTGCAGTTTCTCCTGTGATTGGCACACAATTGAGGGAGACTAGGGCACTGCTTCAGATGTCATACCTTAAGCTAGAAGTGTTAGTGAGTTAAGGTTCAAGACACTGCATCATAATATAAAAGTTCTACAAGCATTATATGAATAAAATCACGAGAACCCAAGATTCGTACCAATGTAGAATGTCTCGGGAGTTTCCTTAGTCAGCATGTTAAAGACCTCTTCCGTGTTAGCAGAGCGGTAAGGCGTCCTGAGGTCCTTGTATCTGCAGCTTAGCTCCGCCCGGATATCATATAGTGTGATATGCTTGTCACCATAGCCCTGCATAGAGAGCAGTATTAGACTAAGTTTTCTGTGCTTCTACTCACTCAAGGCAAGTCTTTCCTTGTCACAGTGCAGGGCACCTCTTGGAAGATCAACAGTCACCAGCCTCACATTTGTCTCATTACATCCTTTGTTCCTTGCTCTGGTAGACCTCTGCCTTGCATACCCCAGCCACATTCAGCACTAAACACTAACCTGTCTCTCCAGTTCCTCAGCAAAAGCATCAAGATCCAGGTCCTTCAACCGCTCTGGATTTTCCAGGATCTCCTCCAAGGCTCCTGCAGGATTGGCATCCTCTGCTGATTCATCATATTCCAGAGCATCCACTGCCATCTTCCGTGCCCACTCGTAAGTCTCAGGGTGCACCCTGGAGCCATCCAGCACCTCAATGTACGAATCAGTGCTATAGAATTCAAACTAGTACATGAGAAGACAAGAACAGGTACAGATACCCCCCAGTGCTGGCAACTCCCACAGCAGAAAACCTCTAGGAGCAGAGGCTACAAGACCTGTAAAACATCAGGATCAATACCCACAATGCCGCTGTTTATTTTAAACTTAGATCACAAATATGGCAGAAAAGGAAGGAGGAACACAAGAGGATTCATGGGACCAACCTATCTCCTAGAGAAGCGGTGTCAATCTTGATAAAGCCGGCACAGTTAATGAAGACCTTGGGCCCCATGTGACACATTGTGACCAGCTGGGTTCTGTTCTCCAACCGCGTATTGTTCTGCTTTAGGATCTGTCGGGGAACATGCAGCAGTGTTTATATCACCATCTTTTGTACAGACTTTTGATAAAATCCATTTAATGCTTATTAGATTAGATAATACTAAGCATTTCCTACACCTCCCCAGCTCCGCCTTTTATTCTACTGTGTAGTGCACAGAGCTCATAAAGAAACAGATTATGGTTCCTAAAGGGTTAAATTGCTTGTTGCAGGGACTGAACTGTATTTAAAGAATGCTTGATCACAGAGGGAAAAAAAAGGTTAAAGGCTTAATGCAAGGTAATGGGTCTGAAGCTGCTGTGAGCTTTCCTTTGTTTACAGTAATTAGTTCTGATTTCCTGTTTGTTTTTGTAAGACAGCATGCTATGCAATGCAGGCATAACATCACTTTTTAAGTACTTCCTAATACTGTGAACAAAGAGGCAGGAGAGTGAAAATGGAAAATTGGTTCTTTCCTAGTGTGTAGCCAGATGGACTCAGGACCAATGGGTTTATGCTCCCCTGCTAGCAGATGGAGACTGAGTCTGGTTTCAAAGCTGAGATCACCCTAGATCAGTGATGGCTAACCTATGACACGCGTGTCAGAGGTGACACGCCGAGACGTTTTTGCTGACACGCGCAGCATTTCGTGGAATATCGGGAAATAAATTTTTTTTTCTTTATCGGCCGAGCCTTTAAAATTTAGTTTTTTAGTATCCCCCCACCCTCCGGACCCCTCATGTGGCGCAGCGACAGGCAGATAGGCAGGGCCGTGGTGAGGCTCACGTCACCACGGCCCGAAGAAAAAGAGTGCATTTAAATGCGCTGATGCTGCTCCTCCTTTCTGCCTGTGCGGCCCCGGAAGTAAACGTTGCAGGAGCTGCGTGGGCAGCAGTGACAGTGGCAGCAGAGGAATGAGAAGTTCCGAGGTTGCTGGCAAAAGAGAGGGGGGGTCTGCCTTTAGTGTGTGCATGTGAATGAATGGGAGTCTGCCTGGGGGTGTATGTGTGTGAATCCCTGGGTGCCTGCCTGGGGGTCTGTGTGTGTGTGAGAATGAATTGGTGCCTGCCTGGAGGATGGAGCGGAAGTGGTGTGAAAATGAATGGGAGCCTGCCTGGGGTTCAGTGTGTGTGTGTGTGAGAATGACTGGGAGCCTGTCTGGGTGTGTGTGTTTGTGCCTGAGGGAGCCAGTAAGTATGAGAGCATGAGTGTGTGTGAGGAGAAGATCCAGGGGAGTAAGAGTTTGTGTGGTTGGGGGGGGGGGTGTGGAGGGAGAGAGAGTGTTTTAATTGAAGATTTAGCCAATGAAATTCAGCAACAAAAAAGTCACTAAGCAGGTAAGGTAAATAATTATTTGTTTTTGCTTTATTAATAAATACAGAACATATATTAAAATTATAACTTTGTTATTAATTAGAGCTACAAATATCCCAAAATTATGGATTTTTCTAGAAGAGACACACCACCCGAGTTATGCTCGGTTTTTGGGTTTTTTTTTATGAATTTTGACACACTGAGCTCAAAAGGTTGGCCATCACTGCCCTAGATACATCCCTGCAGTGACTGCAGCCCTTCGGTATCTCTTCGTCTTCTAGCAGATGTGGATGTACTTTCTCTATGGGAATCACTGTACCCTTAGAAGAGATTCTACTTTATAATTGGAGAAAGATTGAGCCCCTCTGTCCTGCGGTGATACCTAAAGTTCCCTCCCCCAGCTGAGAATTCCTGAGGTGATTTCCGAGATCTCTCAGAGGTGTGGCTTGGTCCGGTAGCTGACTCCTGGCGTGGACTTTGCTGCTGAAGCAACTGAAAGGCAGTGGGTGCAGGAAGCCGAGCATGGTGGTGACAGCCAAAGCCCTCTTCCTCCACAGCCGACACCGTCTCTGTATTCAGCCGGTAAGCAGGGAGCTCAGGTAAGTAAAAAAAAGAGAGAAGAGGATTCCTCCCGATTCAGAGACATTGGAGGGGTTTCAGTAAGACTTCCTCTGATCTCCCTGCTTGGCGCACCAAACTGACTTCATTCCCAATCCCATTGGGGTAAAGGGAAGTGGGCTCCCAAGCAGGTTGGAGTGGCCCCCGGTGGGCTAGGCCCTGCTTTGGGCTCCGTAGGGACATTGTGTGGTAGGCCTTGGCGGCGCCATCTTGCGCGTGTTTTTGTGTCTTCTATTGCCCACCACAGAATGTCAGTACACGTAATGCGTGCTGGCTCTGCGCATAATGCCGCACAAAACACTGCGCGCATACATACACGCACAACCTTCTAGGCGCAGAGTTTAGATAAAGCCAGGTGCCCGGGCTGTGCATGCACCTCGTAGTGGCCCACGTAGGTGCCCGAAATCTGTGCACACAAATTTTTTAAGCGCAAGCCGAGTGAACACGCAGCTACCATCCCTAATGCCTCTGACAGAAAAGAAACATGTGCTGCTTGTCATATTAGGGCTACACAGTCTGACCTGGATTTTTATTTATGTCAGCACTGCAAGGAGGCCCAGGGACAGTTAGCCTCCCCAGACTTTACTAAGCACAGTTCCTCCCAATCAGAGGATGGGTTGGCCACAACCTTAACCAGAAGTACCCCAGATCTGAGTAATCCCAGGTCTGGGTCTTCCATGGGAGAGGGAAATCCAGTAGCACCTACCCCAGTACTTCCTGGGCTAGACATGGACCCAGCTGCCTTCTTTTGGGTGGAATTTTTTCAAGGCCTTCAAGCCTTCATACAGGCGCAGTCTGCTTCACTTGCCCCTGTCCGGATGGAACCCCAGCCGGTAAGGCCTCCCTCTCCCAGCCCTATCAGCAAGCCTTGAGACATGCCTTGCCTCACACCAAGGGTATCCCTGGCAGGGACCTGGACTGCACGGATGAAGAAGGGGACCCAGATTCCTTGGAAGATGGGGAAAACCCTCCAGGTTTGGAGCCATATCGGACCACGTTATATTTTTTCCATAGATATGATTTGTCGGCCCTGGTTTCCTTGGGTGGACTCTGACGGAATCAGAGAAGAATCCCATTCTGGTGCTTCTAAGGAAACCCTCTTACTATTTTCTAGTGCTGGAAGTCTTCCATTAGTTAAACAGACTTGGAATGTGATGCTCCTGAAATGAGTTTTAAAGGTGAACGAGCATTAGTAGCTCTATACCCACTGGATCCGGCGGCGAGAGAACGCCTGCGTTTCCCTAAAGTGGATGTGCTGCTCTGTGCCGTTTCGAAGCAAACAACTATCCCAGTGCAGGGAGGAGCGACCTTAAAAGATGTGTATGATAGGCGGACAGAGTCCATCCTTAAGCAAGCCTTTGATATGACAGCAATGACTTTACAGATCCCTTCTTGTTGTGCCCTGGTAGCACACTCGTGCCTGCTCCTCTCTAGAGAAGTGGATGACTCAGGGGTGTATTCTAGAGAAGCTATGGAGCCCGCCGCTGCTTTTTTAGCTGATGCAGGCTCTGACCTAGTCTGTACCTCGGCCAGAGGAGTGGCCTCAGTAGTAGCAGCCAAAAACAGCTATGGGTGCAAAACTGGTCAGCAAACGTGACTTAAGGCAAACCTCACAAAGATGCCCTTTAAGGGATCACTCCTCTTCAGAAGCAAATAGAAAAGCTGGCCAGTAAATGGAGTGAATCTCCAGTGCCCCGGCTGCCGGAAGATAAGAGAAAGCAATTACAGTGCTCCTCGCCCATGAGGGGGCGATCCAGGGACTCCCAACGCTTTTAGCTCTACAGAAACTTGACATTTCAGGGGTCTCAGTCCTTTTGGAGTCGACAGCCCAAGAGAGGGGCAGGTTAGGATTCAGGTTCGGCCCGAACTCCCCAATGAAGTTTTGCCGACCCACCCATGGAACGAGGAGATAGGGGATAGACTATCCCTCTTCTATCAGCAGTGGGTCGGGATCACATCAGACAAATGGGTACTGGATGTCATACGAGAAGGATACACACTGAAATTTTGCAGCACCTCTTGGGACATGCTCATGTCATCTCCTTGCCACTCCCAACACAAGAGGCAGACAGTGGAGTTGACCTTGATAAGGCTCCTCAGGTTGAGGGCTATAATTTCTGTACCTGCGCCCCAGGGAAATACAGGGCTTTATTTCATCTATTTCATCGTACCCAAGGAGGGTTCCTTTCATCCCGGACCTCAAGAGTGTCAATCGACACCTATGAGTAATTAATTTCCGCATGGAAACTCTGCACTCCTTGATAATGGCCATACAACCAGGAGAGTTCTTAACCTCCCTGGACCTTTCCGAGGCCTACCTTCATATTTCCATCTGCCAAGAGCATCAGCATTTCCTACACTTTGCGGTACTGGTCTGCCATTATCAGTTCCAGGCACTGTTGTCTGGCCTGGCCACTGCCCCCAGAACATTTTCCAAGATTATGGTGGTCATAGTGGTGGCAGTGAGGAAAGAGGGAATCCTAGTGCACTTGTACTTGGACGACTGGTTGATCTGGGCGAAGTCAGTGGAAGACAGTCTCTGGGTGACCAGCAGGGTGACGTCCCCACTTCAGGAGCTTGGTTGGGTCGTAAACATGGACAAAAGCAGTCTCAAGCCCTCCCAGGTTTTGGAATAACTGGGAGTCTGGTTCGACACCAAGCAGGGCAGGGTCTTCCTCCCGCCCTTGTGGATAAGGAAGTTGATCTCCCAAGTGCATCAGTTGATAAAACGTGATATGCCCCAAGGTGTGGAGCCATCTTCAGGTCCTTGGTTTGATGGCGTCAACCCTGGAGGTAGTACCATGGGCGAGGGTACACATGCGACCACTTCACGCTCCCTGATGTCACATTGGAACCCACTGTCTCAAGACTATTCAATACGCCTTCACCTACCAATGGACGTATGTTCTCTGCTCCAGTGGTGGCTGCAGGAAGCTCACCTGGGCAAGGGTGTAGCCTTGTCCCCGCCGAATTGGCTGGTCCTCATGACAGAGGCAAGCCTCCGGGACTGGAGAGCTCACTGTCAGGAACTGACAGCCCCAGGGGCTTTGGACCAAGGAAGAGGTGCTCTAGAACAAACTGCCTGGAAGCCTGGGCAGTCAGATTGGTGTGTCTACAGTTCAGCCACATACTCCAGGGTCAGGCAGTCCGTGTAATGTCAGACAACGCAACAGCGGTAGACTACATCAACCACCAGGGGGGAACAAAGAGCCAGCAAGTGTCAAAGAAGATAGAGCTCCTTAAGGAAAGGGCAGAAATACATCTACAGATGATCTTGGCCTCCCACATCACAGGAAAAGACAACGTCAGAGCAGACTTTCTAAGCAGGGAGAGTCTGGATTCAGGAGAATGTGTGTTGTCAACCAAAGCCTTTCAGCTGGTGGTACATCACTGGGGCCTCCCGTCCATCGATCTGCTAGCCACATCTCACAATGTGAAGGTTCCCCAATTTTTCAGTTGCAGAAGATATCAGTGGTCCCTGGGGATAGATGCTCTTGTTCAGACCTGGCCAGAAAAGGACTTACTATATACCTTCCCTCCATGGCTCCTGCTGGCCAGGGTCATTCACAGGATCGAAGGCCACAGGGGATTAGTTCTACTAGAACCTCCAGATTGGCCCAGGCATCTGTGGTATGCAGACATGCGGAAACTCCTGGTGGAGACTCCCCTGTGTCTCCCACCGCACAGGGACCTGCTTCAGCAAGAGAGAGGTACACCCTGCCCACCAGAGTGTCGAATCGGGCACCCAAATACTCCAAGGACTGCATTAGAGTTAATTGACTCTTGGCGATGTTCACCACCCAACCAAGGGACTGGAGAAGCTAGCGAATTCTCTGAACTGATTTGCGGCATAGAACCTCCAACTTCGCTCTGACAAGCCAATCATCCAGATTTGGGAGCCCCAGAATCCCCTCCCTTTGGAGATATGCTGCCACCATAACCATCACCTTGGTAAAAGTGCGCAGGGCTGTGGCCAGATCAAACAGTAGGGTCTGAAACTGAAAGTGTTGCCCCAGTATAATGAAGTGAAGAAAACACTGAGTTCTGATGAATAGGGATATGTAGATAAGCTTCCATGAGATCGAGAGAAGTCAGGAACTCTCCTTTGCGAACCGCCGCTATTACCGATCTCAGGGTCTCCATCCTGAAGCACAGCACCTTGAGCGTTGCATTCACCTTTTTCAAATCTAGTATTGGCCGGAAAGTGCCTTCTTTTTTGAGGACAAGAAAATAAATGGAATATCTCCCCTGACGTAGCTCTGCCCAGGGAACCGGGACTACAGCCCCTAGGCGTTGCAGGCAATCGAGCGTCACTTGAACCGCAGACCTCTTCTCCAGGGAATCGCATGTAGAAATTAGGAAGAGCTCGCATATGGGCCGAGCAAATTCTGTCTATTACCACACTGAGGACCCACTGGTCCTGCGTAATCTTGGTCCACTAGTCGTAAAACTGCCTCAACCGACCTCCTACAGTAGGAACGACGGAGTGGACCAGCCTCGCCTCATTGTGAGGACTTGGCTCCCGCTGCAGATCCCCCCTCTGCAGTGCCTCGGAAAGACCTTTGGGTACCACGAAAGGATTGTCCCCAGAACTGCCCCTGAGAAGAAAATTGCCTTTGGGGCCCGGACGCCACGCTCGATGGCCGCGTCCTTCTGTCGGACTGAAAAGGAGACCTTGCCTGAAAAAACACTTAGCTTTAGGCTTATCTTCGGGCAATCTGAAGGCCTTATTGTCCCTAAGGGACTGCATCAACTGCTCTAGGTCCTCCCCAAATAAGAGTCTACCCTTAAAAGGCTGGGAAGCTAACTGCGCTTTGGAGGAAACATCTGCCATCCAATTGCATAGCCAGAGCAATCTCCTAGCGGCCACTGCAGAAGCCATAACCCTCGATGAGGTATGAACCAAACTGTAGAGCGCATCCGCCCTGTAAGCCACCGCTGCTTCCACTATATCTCTGCCCTGTCCGCGTCCTCACCCAACCGCAGTAAGTTTTCCTGGAGCTGCTGCATCCAGCGAAGACAAGCACGCTGCAAAAAGCTATAACAAACAGCCGCACGCAAGCCCAGGGCCGCTACCTCAAAAATCCTTTTGAGGTGTAGCTCCATCTTATGGTCCTGCACATCCTTCAATGCGGCTGAACCTATCACAGGAATAGTCGTTCTCTTAGTAATTGCTGAAACTGCCGCATCTACCTTAGGGAGAGAAAAAAAAATCCAAATCCTGAGGGGCAAAGGATAGAGCTTTCCCATGGACCTGCCAACGTTTAAGCCAGAATCAGGAGTCCTCCAGTCCACTTCTACCAGCTTCCTAACCTATTTGTGGTATGGAAAAGAAGTTGGCACACCGCGCATCTCAACTAGGACTGGATCCGCTCCCTCCAAATCCTGGTCCTCTTGGACCATCTTCACCCCAAGGACCTGAAAAGCAAAAGAGAGCAAGGCATCCAGCTATTCCCTTTTAAAAAGGCGCACCACCTTAGGGCCCTCTGCCTCGTGGATCGAAACTACCGGGTCATCACCTTGACCCGCATCCCCGGCTGCCAGATCAACTGGACCCACCGGTGCTCCTTGGTCAGGCTCATTTCTCCCAGAAGAGCCTCTGAGGTGGGACCTAGAAACCTCTGCACAGAGGGAACTCTCCTCCTGGGTGAACCTGCCCAACTGGAACCCCCCTTAGCCTCCCCTGGTGGGCTGAGCTGGTAGTGGCTGCGGCTGACTAGCCTCCCAAGCCACCTGTTGCCTGGACAAAAACTCATCATGAAGCAAAAGAACAAACTCTGTAGAATACCTGCAGTCTCTAGAATATATTATACTTCTCCACTTCAGAAAGAAGATAACATTCAAGATTAAGGACAGGCAAGTCAATTGGATAGTAATCTGAATCTTACAGAATTAATAGAAAAATCTTTTGAGGTGAATATTAGTACACGAGCTACCCTTATAGTACAATTTCCATTTGTATCCGAGAGAGATCAAGTCCTAAGATCAAACTTTAGATATCAAAATATCAATTTTCATGGTCAGAATGTCAGGATATTTCCAGACACTGCCCGAGACACCCAAGTTAGAAGAAAGGAGTTTTTACAAATGAGAACAGAAGTATTACAAAGAGGGGCTAAATTTTTCTTGAGGTTTCCTTGCCAATGTATTGTTATATTTCAAGATATAAAATATATATTCAATCAACCGGAACAATTGCGTTCTTATTTGAATTCACATTCTTAGATTCTCCATTGAATTATCAGCTGGTTGAAATTAGTCAGGGAAAGACACAAATTGAGTAAATATTGTATTGCAAGTGTATAACTGCTCTTAGTTTATTTTCTCCAAAATTCCAATTATCTTATGTTGTAATTCTTAGATAAAATGTTAAATACAAATTCATGGATGATATAATTGCTGTTTGAATATTCTGTATATCGTCTGTGTATTGTATCTTAAGATATGTAAAATGTAATAAAAAAAAAATAAAAAAAAATAAAAAAAGAACAAACTCTGTAGAAAATGGACTCCCTGCACCAACCCCTGCAGGGCATGGCTGAGAAACTGGCAGCAATGGGCTTTCCTCCCCCTCCAGCCCTCCTGACCGTTCCCTACATCAGATCGGGCCGGTGACAAACACGGGGGACCTTCCCCCACCTCCCCAGAAATCCAATATGGTTGCCATTCCCGCACTGACTGGGCGAGGGATTGCGGCTGAACCAGAGCCCCTGTTCAGAGTCAGCATGAAACCGCCCAAAACGCGATACTGATTAGCCACTGGGGAGCCTTCCCCACCGTCCACACATCCCGTGTACAACCCCAATCTGTTCAAGCGCGAGAGCACCGAGCTGCATGAGCAGCATGCTGAGCTGCGAGCCATCAAGGAGGGGAGAAGCAACAAACCGCCAAAAGGCAAACACTCATCTCAAAAAAGCTTGTTTAACTGAAAGAAACCAAAGAGGAGGAAGCCGCTGGCACAGCAGAGCTGTGCTCTACTGCAAACACCCTTGTCTTAGGTTTTTTTATTTTATTTTATCCCAAGGAGACAAACAGCCCCTAAAAATTGCTAAATCTCAAGAAAGGGACCTAAAAGTTAATTGGAGCCTGCAGCCGCCTCAGCACACACAAGGGAACCAATTCCCGGTTCGGCTGCCTCAACTGGACAGGGTAGAACACACTAGGATTCCAAAAACCAAAAAGAAACCCCTGGGAGGAAGGCTCAAAAGGAAAAAATATTGCTATAAAAAGGAAAACTGCAGAACTGCTGGATTCACCATCTGCTGGAGACAGAAAAATACTGAGGAACTGCAGGGGGCACTGGGGTTGATGATGCAGTATCAGCAAAGCTTTTCTCTGTCTCCATCTGTTGGCAGGGGGGAATGAACCCAGGGGTCTGGACTGATCTGGGTACGTTCAGGGAAAGCACCTCCGGCCACCCCTATGGTGGCCGGTTCTCTTGTGGAACCTTAATCTAGTATTGTAATTTTTGGCAAGGCCCTCCTTTCAGCCGCTGGGCAGTCTGTCCTTGCGCTTGATAACCCTAAAAACGGTGTTCCTGATGGCAATATGCTCAGCTTGTCGCATCTCTGAACTACAGGCATTGTCGTGTCGGGAACCGTTCTTCCAGATGACTCCAGGAGCATTTCAACTTCATACTGTTCTAACTTTGTTGCCCAAGGTAGTCTCAGAGTTTCATTTGAATCAATCCATTTTATTGCCATCCCTAGGCAGGCACAAGGACACAGAGAATACTACCTCCTCTGCTATTTAAACATCATTACGCTTTTGGTGCAGTATCTGGAAGTTTCAGAATTGGTCCACAAGACTGACTGCTTGTATGTTCTTCAGGTGGAAGGAGGCAGGGCAAACCAGCTTCGCGGGCCACCATAGCTCGCTGGATCAAGGAAGTGGCCACGGGAGCCTATGCAGAGGCAGGAAAGCCATTACCTTTTCAGGTTAAAGCTCATTCCATTAGGGCTCAGGCAATCTCCTGGACAGAAGCTAGACTGCTGTCTCCCATTGATATCTGCCGAGCGGCAATGTGGTCCACCTGACACACCTTCTCCAGGTTCTATTGCCTGGACATTCAGGCTCGAGAGGACGCAGCGTTTGCAAGGGTGGTGCTAACTGAGCCGGGGGCAGCCTCCCACCCCGATTAGGAATAGCTTTTGTAAATCCCATTGGTCCTGAGTCCATCTGGCTACATGCTAGGAAATGGAGAAATTACTTACCTGATAATTTCATTTTCCTTAGTGTAGACACAGATGGACTCAGCATCCCACCCACGGCTGCCCAAGAACGGTGCCAAACAATCACCCGTGAAATGAATATCAATTCCAAGAGTTTACGGGTAAGCAGTCGCCCAGTCCCTAGATTAGGGCATCTATAATCTTGCTGGGATTCAGCGTTTATGTTTGGTTGAGAACAGTTACGGTCCATATTATCGCTTGCTCTCTTTTAACTAGTTTACTGTTTAATGATTGTTCATTGTTCTCTGTAAAGCTCGTTAGCTGCATTTTGTTTACTGTGAACCGATGAGATGCTCCCAACGTTCGTCGGTATATAAAAGAATATAAATAAATAAATAAATAAATAAATCTGTTTTTGTCAAGTTGGTTTTAATCAAGTTTTTTCAATAGTATGTCCACTCTGGCTTTTGAAGAGAATACTGAAGGGCTGAGGTCACCGCAGAGGTGTGTCTAGGGTGACGCTAGCTTTGAAACCTGACTCAGTCTCCAACTGCTAGCAGGGGAGCATAACCCATTGGTCCTGAGTCCATCTGTCTACACTAAGGAAAACGAAATTATCAGGTAAGTACTTTCTCCATTACCTGTTAATTTTCGTTCCTGTAGTACCACAGATCAGACCAGATTCCTGGAGTCAAAGAAATTTTCGCTGACACTGTTATATAACCTAGTGTGCGCTCGCAAAGTATTTACAAGTACCCAAACCAAGATACTAACAAACACCACCACAAATATCACATCTCCCTGAACGAGCTGTAGGAAGTGGAATCTTATAAAGGATAAATCTTTCCAACTTTAATTAGGTGAGAAACTAAACAAAACCTGTGCCATTCTTCAGTCCAATTACAATAATAGATTGAGCGGACTCACTAATTCTGCCCACGTCAACTGGGCGGGATTCTGGACTGATCCGTGGTACTATAAGAACGAAAATTAGCAAGTAAGAACCAATTTTCCTTTTTTCACTGTATGTACCCAGATCAATCCAGACTCCTGGGATGTATCCAAGCTTCCCTAAACAGGGTGGGGGACTGCGAGACTCCTGTTGAAATTACACTCTCACCAAAGCTCATTGCCTCCAAAGCCTGGACATCCCAATGATAATGCCTGGCGAAAGCTTTCAATGATTTTCAAGGAGCTGCCCAACAAATCTCTTGTGGCGATACTTGTTGACATTTGGCCCTGGATGCCGCCTGAGATTAAGTAGATTAAGCCCTTAAATCCTCAGGGATAGGATGACCCTGACAAATGTTCACCGAACCTATAGCTTTCTTCAACCACCATGGTGGATTTTGAAGCTTTATGACCCTTTTTTGCACCACTCCACAGCACAGAACGATGGTCCGAAAACCAGAAGCTATTGGTGACCTTAAGATACCACAACATTCGCTTTACATCATCTACTCCAAGTCTTCTTCAAAAAGCAGCTTTACTTTGAAAGGTAACGCTAATAGACTTGGACGAAACATCCGCTGACCAGTTAAGCAACCAAAGAAGTCTTCTGGTTTAGACCACTGACATCATTATTCTAGAAGTCCTAATGAGGTCATTTAATGCATTAGCTCCATTTGCCACCACAGTCTCTAGCCACTCCACCTTTGATGCAGATATCACTTTATCCGCCTGCAACTGCTGCACATATCGCAGCCCAGCCCGAAGAATAAAAGCTGCTGCGTACCGCAGCACATATGCCCAGGGTGACACCTCATAAATCTTTTTGAGATGGATTTCCAGCTTCCTATCCTGCATATCCTTCAGCGCTGCAGAACTGGCCACTGGAATGGTTGTCTTCTTAGTAATCGCAGACACTGAGGCATCCAACTTTAGAACCCTCAACAGTTCTAGTGTGTTTTCTGGCAAAGGATATAATTTATCCATTGCTCTACCAACCTTCAAGCCAGTCTCCAGAGTATCCCATTCCCTGACCACTAACTTCTTAACTGACTCATGGAAAGGAAAAGCCTTCACTAGACCTCTTAAGCCATCCATGACCAGATCCACCTCTTCCTGATCGGATTCCTCTCGCGGAACCTTTATCCCTAGCTCCTTGAGGACATAGGGGATCAGGGGCCCCAACTCTTCCCCTGTGGAAAAGATGAACCACCTTCGGATTGTCCCAGCCTCTCTTCCGGATCCTGCCCCACTGAAGAAGGATCCGCCCTCGGGGGGTCCTCTTCTTGCAGATCTCTGTCCTCCGAATCCTCAGAGAGTTCATCTGCAGTGTTTGACTGTGCGGGCATACCAAGGACTCGAACCCTTTTAGCACCAATAGCCCATGAAACCCTGGAACTCTTTCTGGGTTGCGGACGTACCGATCCCTCCTGCTTGGAACTATATTACTCCATGGCTTTCCTGGCCAAATAAGCCTTGTGCAACAAAAGGACAAAACCTGATGAGTAGGTTGCAGAATCAGAGTCCTTCTCCAGGAGGTCCTCATCCTCACCCAATTGAATTCCCCAGGCTCCCTGGCCCTCCACAGGGCTCCGATCAGCTGGGGACAGCTGCGGAGGGAGATACCCCTCCCCCCGCAGCTTCTGAAGCAGTTGCAAGTGAAGACAAAATGGCCACCATTCCAGAGCTAATTGGGAAGGGGCCCACACTGCGTCATCTGATGCACCCAAGAGCCTCCCAGGCCCTTGCTGCCTTTCTGATGCTGCCACAGTCATTCCCGAGCAGCCCTCTCCCCCAGAGAGGCAGCGGGAACAAAATCTGGAACAAAAGAGCGATGCGCGCACATCGCCACATGCCTGTACCACGAGTGCAGTCACCTGCCAGAGGATTCCAAACTAAGCCGGGAGAGCTGCTGCAGCCAAGCTCCTGCCGGGCTTTAGCTCCGCTCCCTTCACTCCAAGCAGACTGGTAGCAGGCTCCACAAGCGCTCCTTGTGGAGCCTGCTGCCCATCAGATGTCTACCCCTGGTGGTGAAGGACCGAACAATATAAGGGGGTCTCCAAGCCCATGCTCATCCACCTCAGAATCAGGAGGGATGGCCCCATCAGGACCTGCCATCTGCCTGGGAGAAAATCTCCAAAGAAAACTATAGATTCCTTTTTTTTTTTAAACAGTTTCCAGACTGCAGGTTTTGCACCTCTACCATCTTGCTGGAGACCAAGAAATATTGAGGGACTGCAGGTGACACCAGGTTATGTGGCAATGTCAGTAAAACTCTGTCTCCACCTGCTAGAAGGGAGGCAAAACCCAGGAATCTGGACTGAACTGGGTACATACAAGGAATATGTTTTCATACTTTTATGATCATATATACATATAGTTGGAAAAAAAGAGTAAACTGAATAATTATACTGGAGGGGTTAAAGATGTCAATGCCAGGAAATGGAACTAGAAGGCAGATTGGGGTGGGGTGGAATGCCAGACAGGAAAAAGAGTCATGTCATTGGTTTTCACCACCAATAAGAGGGAAATTTGTAGGGGCAGAGACCGGAAGACTTTGTAATGCAAGAAGAGTAGGCAAAACCCAGGAGTCTGGACTGATCCGAGGTACTACAGCAGGGGTGGGCAATTCCAGTCCTCGAGGGCCACAAACCTGTCGAGGTTTTAGGATATCCTAATGAATATGCATGACATAGATTTGCATACAACTGAGGCAGAGGCATGCAAATCTCTCTCATGCATATTCATTAGGGATATCCTGAAAACCAGACTGATTTATGGCCCTTGAGGACTGGAACTGCCCACCCCTGCACTACAGGAATGAAAATTATCAGGCAAGAACCAATTTTCTTATTTTCTCAGAAGAGGGGAGTGGGCAATGGAGTGCCTCAGGGATCTGTACTGGGACCCGTGCTTTTCAATATATTTATAAATGATCTGGAAAGGCATACGATGAGTGAGGTAATCAGATTTGCAGATGATACAAAATTATTCAGAGTAGTTAAATCACAAGCGGATTGTAATAACTTGCAGGAAGACCTTGTGAGACTGGCAGATGAAATTTAATGTGGATAAGTGCAAGGTGATGCATATAGGAAAAAATAACCATGCTATAGTTACACAATGTTAGGTTCCATATTAGGAGCTACCACCCAAGAAAGAGATCTAGGCGTCATAGTGGATAACACATTGAAATCATCAGTTCAGTGTGCTGCGGCAGTTAAAAAAGCAAACAGAATGTTGGGAATTATTAGAAAGGGAATGGTGAATAAAATGGAAAATGTCATAATGCCTCTGTATCGCTCCATGGTGAGACCGCATCTTGAATATTGTGTACAATTCTGGTCGCCGCATCTCAAAAAAGATTTAGTTGTGATGGAGAAGGTACAGAGAAGGGCGACCAAAATGATAAAGAGGATGGAACAGCTCCCCTAATAGGAAAGACTAAAGAGGTTAGGACTTTGCAGCTTGGAGAAGAGACGGCTGAAGGGGTATATGATAGAGGTGTATAAAATCATGAGAGGTCTAGAACGGGTAACTGAATCGGTTATTTACTCTTTCGGATAATAGAAGGACTAAGGGGCACTCTATGAAGTTAGCATGTGGCACTTTTAAAACTTATTGTAGAAAGTTCTTTTTCACTCAACACATAATTAAACTCTGGAATTTGTTGCCAAGGGAAGTGGTTAGTGCAGTTAGTGTAGCTGGGTTTAGAACAGGATCGGATAAGATCTTGGAGGAGAAATCATTTACCTGCTATTAATTAAGTTGACTCAGAAAATAGCCACTGCTATTACTAGCATCAGTAGCATGGGATAGACTTAGTCTTTGGGTACTTGTCAGGTTCTTATGGCCTGGATTGGCCACTGTTGGTAACAGGATGCTGGGCTTGATGGACCCTTGGTCTGACCCAGTATGGCATGTTCTTCTTAGAGTGATATGCCCAGCTTGCATTAAAGGTTGGTGATAGAGGACAGTAAGTCAAGTGCAGACTGGCCTTCGAAAACTGAAGACATGGCTGGTCGCATGAGGCACTTCCCGGCGCTGGTTTTCCCCTATTCCCATTCCCGTGCAGTTAAGGAAAATTGGTTCTTACCTGCTAATTTTCGTTCCTGTAGTACCATGGATCAGTCCAGACCCTAGGTTATGTCACCAATCCAGCAGAGGGAGGCAGAGAAACATTCTACTGACTCTGACATATACCTTAGGGTGCTACCTGCAGTCCATCAGTATTGAACGATATCAAAGCAGAAATGTAACCAATAAAATACTATCTAAACTCTATAACATACTTCCAACTCACGAATCCTAAAT
The DNA here is from genome assembly GCF_901001135.1 of Rhinatrema bivittatum. Classification (NCBI taxonomy): domain Eukaryota; kingdom Metazoa; phylum Chordata; class Amphibia; order Gymnophiona; family Rhinatrematidae; genus Rhinatrema; species Rhinatrema bivittatum. Next base: position 164,885,709 of record NC_042622.1, on the reverse strand, counting down.
GGAAGCAGAATCCCAAAGAAAAAAATCCATGGGAATAAATAAACATTAAAAAAAGAAGTGGTTTAAGAACCAAAACAGTGAACAAGCGGACTCTCTGAAAGATAATTGCCATACATAGATATAAAGGGCGAGCGTCTGGACTGATCCATGGTACTACAGGAACGAAAATTAGCATGTAAGAACCAATTTTCCTTTCCCTGTATGTACCTGGATCAGTCCAGGCCCTGGGATGTACCAGAGCTGTTTTACTTGGGGTGGGACCCAGAGAGTCCCGCTCGGAGAACACTCTCCCCAAAAGCTGCCGAACTTGGAGCCTGGACATCAGGGCCGGCGGAAGCACTAGGCGAACTAGGCGGTCGCCTAGGGCGTCAGCTTCCCGGGGGCGGCACTGCCCCGGTAAAATTAAGAGAGCCGCGCTCAGCCGCTGCCCCGGTAAAATGAAAAGAGCTGCATTAGGCCGCCGCCCCCCCGATAAAAATAAAAGAGCCGCTGCCGGCAGCCCGCCCCAAAAGACCCATCTGACCTCCCCCAGCGGTTCGCGTGCTCCTGGTCTCTCCCGCTGCTCTTTCTTCCCTGTTGCCGTTGCCGCCGGGCTATCAGCACGTTCAAGCCCAGCGGGAATGGCAGCAGTGCAAAAAAAAAAAAAAGCTGTGGCATCCGCGGCTGCCCTTTTCTTCCTCCCGCCCCCCCCCCTAACCTGGAACAGGAAGTGATGCGCGGGAAGGAGAAAGAGCGGTGCCGCATGAAAAAAATAGCGGCGACAGCAGCATCGGCCCCCGAGCAATTGAAGCAGCCGGTAATCGGGAAAGGAGTCAGCAGCATGAGCCTCCCGCGGCCGATGGGATTCTTCCTTTTTGGCCTGAAGGGCTGGAGGAGGAGGCTGTTGCAGCTACCATTTGTGCGGGGGGGGGGGGGGGGGGGGGGGAGGAAGTGAGTGAGAGAAAGAGAGAGAAGCAGCCAGCCTGCCTGTGTGTGATTGAGAGAATGTGTGTAAGTGAGAGAATGTATTTGATCGAGAGCATGTGTGTGTGATTGAGAGAAACTGGTCAGAGAGCTGATGTATGTGTATATGTGAGAGACAATGAAAGTGACTGCTCAAGGAGATGACTGATGTGTGAGAGTGTGAGACAGTCAGGGATGTGACTGATGTGTGTGTGTGTGTGTGTATGAAAGAGAGAAAAAGCATGGAAGTGAGAACTCTGGGTATGTGAGAAAGCATGGGAGTAAGAAGCCTGGTGTTGTGGGGGTGTATGTGAAAGAAAGCATTGGAGTGAGAAGCCTGATTATGTGAGAGAGAGCATGGGAGTGGGAAGCCTGTGTGTGTGTGCATGTATGAGAGAGAGACTGGTTGGTAAGGTGACGGTGAGACTGGTGTGTATGTGAATGTGAGAGAGAGAGAATGTGATTCAGGGAATGAGAAGCCTGTGCACCTGGAGAGCGAGCATGGAAATGAGAGAGAGACTGGTGTATGTGTGTGTGTGTGTAACAGAGAGAAAGTGATTATGGGAATGAGAAGTCTGTGCATGTGAAGAGTGAGCATGGGAGTGAGAACCTGGGTGTGTGTGAGACACAGCATGGGAAGGAGAAGCCTGTATATGTAAGACAGAACAGGTGACTGGTGTGTGTTTGTGTGTATGTGAGAGAGAGAAAGAAAGTGATTATGGGAATGAGAAGCCTGTGCATGTGAAGAGTGAGCATGGGAGTGAGAAAGCTGGGAGTGTGTGAGATACAGCATGGGAGAGAGAAGCCTGTATATCTGAAAGAGAACATGGGAGTGGGAAGCCTGTGTGTGTGTATGCATGAGAGAGATAGACAATGATGCTCCTGGCGAATGGGAATGCGGAACCGGACCACCCGAAGGGATCTGTTGACTTCCTTCAAGTCCAGGATGGGGCGGAAGGAACCGTCTTTCTTCGGTACGACGAAGTAGATGGAATAATGGCCCGAGCCCACCTCTCCGGAGGGTACGGGCGTAATGGCGCCTATCTCCCACAGTATGTCCAGGGTCAGCTGCACCGCCCTTCGCTTGATGGCCGAACCGCAGGGAGAGAAGATGAACCGTCCCTTCGGAGGGCGGGCAAATTCCAACGCGTAGCCGTGCCCTATGGTGTCCAGCACCCACTGATCCGAGGTGATCCGTGCCCACTCCTCGTAAAAGAACGCCAGTCGTCCCCCGATCCTGGGAACGGCGGAGTGGGCGAGCTGAACATCATTGCGAGGATTTGGGCGAGGGCTGTCCCGCCGTGGGCGCGGCCCGCGCTGGGCGGCGCCCACGAAAGGACTGGGACCAGGGCTGAGCCCTGGAGGGAGGGGGCCGGGAGACCGCCGGCCTGTAACTCCTGTAGCGTCTTTGCGCCCTGGCTCTGGTCCGGGAGGACGAGAACGCCCTGGCGGAGCGATATCTGTCTTCCGGCAGGCGATGGACCGCGTTTTCCCCCAGCGACTTGATGATCTGGTCCAGCTCCTCTCCGAACAGGAATTTACCCCTGAAGGGCAGGGAACCCAGGCTCGACTTGGAGGACGTGTCCGCCGCCCAGTTGCGGAGCCAGAGGAGTCGACGCGCCGCCACTACTGAGGCCATGGAGCGGGCGAGGATCCTAAATAGATTGTAGGAGGCATCGGCCCCGTATGCCACTGCGGCTTCTAGCCGATCCGCCTGGGCGGCCTCCTCGGGAGGCAGCACCTGAGAAGTGAGCAGTAGCTGTACCCAGAGAAGACTGGCTCGCTGGGCAAGAGAGCTACACATCGCTGCCCGCAGTCCCACTGCGGAGACCTCGAAGACCCGCTTGAGGAATACTTCCAACTTGCGATCCTGCGTATCCCGCAGCGCCGCTCCACCCGTCACCGGGATGGTCGTCCTTTTCGTGACCGCCGTCACCGCGGAGTCCACCCTGGGTACCTTGATGAGATCCAGGAAATCTTCCGGCAGCGGGTACAGCCTCTCCATGGCTCTGCTGCCCTTTAGCGCAGCTTCCGGGGAATCCCATTCCCGGGTAAGAAGTTGCAGGAACGACTCGTGGATGGGAAAGGCCCGCGCCCGCGGACGAAGTGCCGCCAGGACCGGGTCCCCCTTCTTCGAAGAAGTGACGACAGCGGGCGCGACGGGAGCTGGCGGGTCCGGCGGGGGATCGAGGTCCAACCCCTGAATGATTTGTGGGATTAGGTCATCCAGCTCTTCCCGCTGGAATAGTCGCAGCGTGCGTGGATCCTCTCCCTCCGAGGTAGACTCCCCTTGTCCCGAACCGGCAGGGTCCGATCCCGGGGAAACTGGGTCCGAGCCAGCCCTCCCCCGAGCCCACAGGAAGCCGGACGTGTGCGGGGGGCTGTGGGGCCCCCACGCCCCCCGGAGGGGGGGGGGGGGCCGAGGAGAGGGACGAAGGTCGCGGTAGTTTGGGGGGCGGAGGCCCCGTGGGAGCTGCCAGCTCCTGCAGGTACGCTGTGTGCATCAGACGAATAAACTCTGGGGAGAACCCCGGCCTACTCGGGGGAATCTCCGCGGGGGAGAGACCCGGAGGGCCCTGCTCCTGTGAGTCCAGCTCCGGATCTTCCTCCGGCAGCAGGTTCGGGGGAGAGGCCCCTGAAGCCTCCCCATCCCCCAGCGCTGTCCGATCTGCCTCGCGGCGCAGCGCGTGCAAAATGGCCGCCGTTCCCGCCATGAATGGGGGAGGGGCCGGCCCACGGCGCCCGGGCAAGGCTGTCAATGGAAAATGAGTGCGGGGCCCGGACGTGCCTTCCCCCCCTGGGAGGCACCTGGCACAGATGCCCTCCCTGGAGATGCGCGAACCGGGCTCGCCGCAGGCCGAGCAACGCGACGGCCGCGGCATATCCGGCGCCCAGAAGAACCACCCCCGGCAACTAAAGTCACTCGGTGAGCCTCAGGGCGGGAGGGGGGGGGGGCCGCGAGACGGTGCGCTGCTGCGGGGGGGGCCCGGACGGCCTGCACAACCCGCGGAGAAAACAAGCGGCGCCGCGGGGGGGCCTGTCCTGGCCTCGCAACCCGCTGAAAACACTCACCCTGCTCCCTGCAGCCCACGAGGAACGTCGCAAGATGGCCGCGGGAGCGAGGGAAACCGCTGGTAGGCCGGACACACCGGCAGTCGTAATTCAGCTAGCTGAAAATAAAAACTACAGCCCAGCAAAGCAAGAAACACAACTTACCCCGGCAAGACCACAGGCTCGCGCTGAGGAAAACAAAGGAGACAGAGAGCCAGCACAAGGAAGGAGCCCCGCCTCCCCAATTAATCAATTAGTTAGCTTTTTTTTTTTTTTTTTTTTTTTTTAAATAAAGCAGAACTTGATCCAAGACAAGACAGAGACAGAAGAAAGTTCCAAACAAGGAAAAACAGAATAGGTTACAGGAAATCGGGAGCAAGCCCAGATTCCCCTACTCGCATCTGCTGGAGTCAGAAGATACTGAACTCCTGCAGAGGGGGTAGTAGTACTTATGGTGACGCCCCCTCGAAGCTTTGGGCTGACTCCATCTGCTGGATTGGGGACATAACCCACGGTCTGGACTGATCCAGGTACGTACAGGGAAGCCTGTATATCTGAAAGAGAACATGGGAGTGGGAAGCCTGTGTGTGTGTATGCATGAGAGAGATCAGGTGACTGGTGTGTGTGTTTGAGTATGTGTGTGAGGGAAAGAAAGTGATTATGGGAATGAGAAGCCTGTGCATGTGGAGAGAACAAGCATGAGAGTGAGAGACTGGTGAGTGTGTGTGAGAAAGAGAAAGTGATTATGAGAGTGAGAAGCCCATATATGTAAGTGGAACACGGGAGTGGGAAGCCTGTGTGTGTATGGCATGAGAGAAACTGTTTAGGAAGGTGACTGGTGTGTTTGTCAAAGACTGTTTGGGAGATGATTGGTGTGTGAGAGACAGAAACTGGTCATGGGGGCATGACTGATATGGTGTGTGTGTGAGAGACATGGGCCTTAAGGAAGAGGACCATGAGTATAGAGCTTAGCCACTACTGCTGCTTCTGGTGTGTACTACAGCCTCCATGGAAGAGGAGTAAGAGAGCTGCTGGAGGGGATAAGTAAAGATGGCTTTTTAAGTTTATTTTTCTTGATTGACTGCCATTTTAATTATTTAACATTATGTGGTGTGTCTGCTTTTTTTGTTTGAGCAACAAGTATAGCTTTGGTTTATGTTTATTTTATTTATTTATTTATAAAAGTTTCTATTCCGTCGATAAGACAAATCATCTCAATGGTTTACATGGCATAAAAATGTCAAATAAGTGTTCTGTTATAAATACAGACTTCGTTATTTTCATTACTGCACAATGTAAGTTAATTGTGTGTGGAGGCGGGGGGCGGCATAGCTGACGTTTCGCCTAGGGCGCCTAATACCCTTGCACCGGCCCTGCTGGACATCTAGGCGGTAATGACGAGCAAAAGTGTGTAAGGGCTTCCAAGTTGCTGCCTTACAAATCTCCTGAGGAGAAACTAGATGACATTCTGCCCAGGACGTAGCTTGCGACCTAGTGGAATGAGCTCTTAAACCTTCAGGAAGATCTCGACGAGCCAAAAGACAAGCAGACCGATTTGTCTCTTTTAACCAACGAGCAATCGTAGCCTTGGAAACATTATGACCCTTGCGAGGGCCACTCCATAAAACAAACAAATGATCAGACAACCGAAAACTGTTGGTTACTTCAAGATAACGTAACAGTATCTGTCGCACATCCAATTTCTTAAGATCCTTAGAGGAAGGATCCCCACGATCTAAACACTGAAAAGCAGGTAGCTCTATTGACTGATTTAAGTAAAAAAGAGGGCACAGTCCGTAATGAAATTCCCGAATCGGAAATTCTAAGAAAGGGCTCTCTGCAAGACAAGGTCTGTAACTCTGAAATTCTACGAGCTGAAGAGATGGCCATAAGAAAAACCGCCTTCAACGTAAGATCTTTCAAAGTCGCATGCTTAAGGGGTTCAAAGGGGGCCGCACACAGAGCCCTAAGAACCAAATTCAAACTCCATGCAGGACAAGGGTTCCGGAACGGAGGATGTAGATGTTGTGTGCCTTTGAGAAAAAGCGCTACATCCGGATGTGCGGCCAAGGATAATCCCCGAACCTTACCCCTAAAACATCCAAGAGCTGCAACTTGGACACGTAAGGAACTGCAGGACAAACCTTTCGCTAAACCATCTTGCAAGAAGGATAAAATATCCGATACAGAAGAATGTACCGGATCTAATTGATGCTCAGTACACCATGACTCAAAAAAACTTTGCACACCCTCGCATAAGCCAAAGATGTAGAAGGTTTACAAGAACGTAATAAAGTAGTTACCACAGCATCCGAATAACCTTTGATCTTTAACAGACGCCTCTCAAAAGCCATGCCGCTAGAGAGAAGCATTCAACCTCTTCCAAACAAACCGGACTCTGAGACAAAAGGCACGGGAGATCCTGAAATCATAGGGGACTGTCCAGCGCTAGACTGACCAAGTCCGTGAACCACGGACGGCATGGCCACTCCGGAGCCACTAAAACGACGTTGACTCGTTGAAGCTCTATCCGACGCAGGACCTTGCCTATTAGAGGCCAGGGTGGAAACACATAGAGAAGAACATCCCTTGGCCAAGGTAGCACCAGGGCATCCACTCCTTCCGCTCCTCTTTCCCTCCTGCGGCTGAAGAACTGAGGGGCCTTGGAATTCTGGAATGTTGCCATGAGATCTACTGCCGGTGTGGACCATCTGTTGCATATCAACTGATAGGCTTCTTCGCACAGTTCCCACTCCCCTGGGTCGAGATGACGACGACTGAGGAAGTCGGCTTGAATGTTGTCTACCCCGGTAATGTGTGAGGCTGCGATGCTGAGCAGATGTTGCTCTGCCCAGGTGATCAGCTGTTGCGCTTCCTGCGCTACCTGTAAGCTTCGAGTTCCTCCCTGGCGGTTGATATACGCTACCGTGGTCGCATTGTCGGAAAATATCAGTACAGACTTCCTGCATAGGAGCGGTTGAAGAGCGATCAAGGCCAAGCGAACCGCTCTGGTCTCTAACCGATTGATCGACCACCTTGCTTCTTCTTTGGACCACTGACCTTGAACAGATGTTTTCTGACATACTGCTCCCCAGCCTGAAAGACTGGCTTTGGTGGTGACCACAGTCCATTCCGGAATCTCTAGAGATACTCCCCGACGCAAATTGTTCGATTGTAACCACCAATCCAGGCTGAAACGAGCCTTCTATGTAAGGGGAAGGTAGTATAGCTCCAAAACCGGATTCCAGCATGAAAGCAAAGCAGACTGAAGTGGTCTCATAAGGGCGAAGGCCCAAGGCACCAATTCAAGAGTAGAGGTCATTGAGCCTAACACTGTCAAGTAATCCCATACACATGGTATAGGAACTGACAGCAAGTCTCGGATTTGCAATTGAAGCTTGAGAATGCGATGCTCCGGAAGGAACACTGTCCCTTGACAAGTATCGAACAGTGCACCCAAAAACTCCAGAGACTGTGAGGGGACTAGGTGACTCTTGTCCTTGTTGATCACCCAGCCTAGAGATTGCAAAAGGTCGATGACCCTGCTGATCGTTGAACGACAAAGAGATTCCAACTTCGCTCGAATTACCCAGTCGTCCAGGTATGGATGTACCAACAGGCCCTCTTACTTGAGCTGCGCGGCCACCACAATCATTACCTTGGTAAATGTTCTGGGAGCTGTGGCTAACCCAAACGGGAGAGCCCTGAATTGATAATGCTGCCCTAGAATGCAAAACCTGAGAAACTTCTGATGATTGGAACGAAAGCCGATGTGTACATAAGCTTTGGTGAGGTTGAGAGACGCCAGAAATTCTCCCTTGTGTACTGAAGCTATGACAGACCAGAGTTTCCATTCAAAACTTGGGGATCCTTAGGCAACGGTTGACCCTTTTGAGATCGAGAATGGGACGAAAGGTTCCTTCTTTTTTTGGAACGACGAAAAAAAATTGAGTAACGACCCCTCAGATGTTCTGATATTGGAACTGGAACAATAGCTCCGACGTCGCTTAGATGCTGAAGGAAGTCCTTGATTACTCGACGTTTTTCTAGGTAAGAACATGGTGAAATCAGAAATCGGTGAAGCCGCCGGACAAAATCTAAAGCGATTTATCACTGAAAGAACCCACTGGTCCGACGTCCATCTGGCCCATTCCCCGTTAAACAGGGACAGTCTGCCCCCTATAACTGGAACCGGGGAAAGGACCGGCCGTATCTCATTGAGCAGACTTTGTGCCACCTGAGGCTTGGAAAGTTCCAGGTCTTCCGAACCGGCGGCCACGAAAGGACTGAGTCCAATTCTGTTGTCTACCCAAAAACTGGAGCCAATGACCGAGAAGAACGAAATCTTCAACCAGACCGAAAACGAGAGGTCCGAGGTCTAGGACAATCCTCTGGTAACTTGTGAATCTTATTCTCTCCTAGGGACAAAATTAAATCTTCCAATTCTTTACCAAAGAGCAATTTTCCCTTAAAGGGTAAAGCCCCTAACTGAGCTTTTGATGATGCATCTGCAGACCAATTCCTCAACCAGAGGAGCCTGCGAGCCGATACTGAAGCAACAATAGAGCGAGCCGAGGTCCTGATGAGATCATATAAAGCATCTGCCCTGTAAGCAACTGTAGCCTCCAACCTACCAGCTTGTGCTTCCTCCTCAGTAGAGAGGGAAGAATTATTTTGCAATGCTTGGACCCACCGCAGGCCAGCTCGCAAAGCAAAGCTACTACACATGGCCGCCCATACACCTAGAGCAGAAACCTCAAATTTGCTTGAGCTGAACCTCTAGTTTACGATCCTGTAGGTCTTTAAGAGCCGTAGCTCCCATCACTGGAATAGTCGTCCTCTTAGTGACAGCTGAGACAGCAGCATCCACTTTTGGAAATTTTAAAATTTCCAAAGCCTCTCCAGGTAATGGATATAGCTTCTCCATAGCTTGTGCTACCTTAAGACCTAATTCAGGAGTGTCCCACTCCCGGTACAAAAGGTCAGTGAGAGAAAGATGAAAAGGAAAGGATGTCGCCGGACCCCTAAGGCCTAGCAACATTGGGTCAATATTATCCAATTGAGAATCCTTCGCCGGGGCCTCCAGACCCAATTCAAGCAAAATTGCTGAAATTAAAGGATTAAGTTCCTCTCTTCTGAAAAGGCGGACTACTTTGGGATCATCCCCATCCACTACATGAGGGTCAGAACTACTTCCCAAAACAGGATCTCCACCGAGATCCCCATCTGGCAGGGACTTGTCTGGGACAGGCAAAGAGTCATGTTCAGAATCCTCTGAAGTAGAAAAATGAAACTGATCCTGGCCTGAGCGAATGGGACGCTTCTGAGCTGGCCCAGCCCCAAAATCGCTTGGTCTCGTCCGTTTGGAAGAGCGGGCTTTTAGACCCTGTCCAGATGAGTGGTCCCTATGTTTTTTATGAAACTTTCTAGACTTGTAAGCCTTAAGAAAAAAACGAATAAAATCCCCTGAAAAGGGAGAAGAAGAAGAGGAATTTGAAATGTCCTCCAGACTCTCATCAGAGAAACCTACCTCTGTAACTTGCGGCTTGTCCCCCCCAGGGCCCACCGGCTATGGCGACAAGGGAGGCGGGTCCGGAGCTCCCTGAATTACTTGCTGTGTTGCTGCCCTCAATGAAGATAAAATAGCTTCCGTTCCTGCACTGCAGCGAAACGCGTCTAGGGTAGGTGAGCAGCTGCGCCGAGGTTTCGGAGCCGCGCGATGCGGCCAAGTCACTTCTTTTGCCGGCAAAACAGACGAGCCTTCCCCCCCGGGAAGGCAGGCAGAACAGAGACTATCCCTGAAGAGACGCACGTGTGTGTCTCCACAGGTGCGGCAGGCTGCGCCTCGCGGCATTAAAAAGAAAAAACGGCGCGAATCTAAAATAAAATAAAATAAAATAAACCCCGACGAGAAAAGGCACGGCCCTGCTAAACACCGAAGAAGTAAATAAACCACAATATAGCTGTCAGAAAACAGAAAGGAAAAGAAAAAAGTTTTTTTTTCCCCCTGACGAAACGCCGCGGACCTCGGGAGCTGCTCCAAATAGGGTGAGTACGCCGGGCCCCCGGTATCACCCCTGCCAGGAGTGGTTGCTGGGTTCAAACCTCCCCAACTCCGGCGGCCTCAGAACCAGGAGGGATAGTCCCCCCAGGACTTCCCAACCTCCAGGAGGCAGTGAAACGGCTGAAGAAAAAAAAGATACACTTTTTTTTTTTAAATAACTTAAATGAAAAGAACAGCCTTTCACAAAGAGAGACAGAAAACCAATTAACTGCTAAACTACCTAACAAACCAAAAAACTACCACAGACTGCAGGGTTAGGCACATCCACCTCTGCTGGGAGACAGAGAAATACTGATTGACTGCAGGTGGTGCTCCAGGGTATACGTCAGAGTCATTAGAATATTTTCTCTGCCTCCCTCTGCTGGATTGGTGACATAACCCAGGGTCTGGACTGATCCAGGTACGTACAGGGAACTTCACTTGCCTAGAGATTCTGTTTGCAGTGATCGCCTTCTAGAGCTGGTTTTCTCAGAGAATTAATTTGCCACCGATTATATAGAGCTCAGCTTAGCTCTCTATCTTTAACATTTGTATTTTATATTATGCACTATTTAAATTTTTTTTTATTATTGCTGAAAGAAATATATTATATTATAGCTAAGAGAAAATTATAACCACTTTTTACTTATGATTACCCTCTCAGTATTATTGCTATCTATATAGGAATATAACAGACAAGGCGGGGGGGGGGGGGGGGGGGGGGGGGGGGGGGATAGATAACTGCACCCTCGTTTCTCATAAGCCGGCACATTAGTGACTGCAAGGGCACATACTGGAATTCCAGCATAGGTGGGAATCAGGCAAAACCTGAGGGATCTTCAAACCTGTGCACAACACAGCTACCTCATTAGAATATCAGACTACTGGTAAAACATTTCAACTGCAGTGGTCTCTTTCTGTTTCAGCAACATTGAAAGAAACAGTGTCATGTAATTTTCTCCCATTCCCTACACAGTCTCTTATTTATAAGCTCCAATTCTAGGGTAAAAGCAGTAGTGTACTTCAGGTGTGACTGGTACTTACCTTCAGCAGGTGAGTACCCTTCCGAGGTCCAAGGCCACAAACATACTGGATAAGAGCCTGAGTATAAGGATGAGCAATCGCTCGATTGACATCCACTCCCACCTCATTCACACGGTTTATAAACTCACAGTACAGCGCACTTAGCAGCTCTTCCTTCACAATGTGCTCCTATGAGAAAGAAACAGGACATCTGGGTATACAGTGACTCCCAAATCCAACAATCTTCAGGATGTATATGTCAAACTAGACCTGTGCCCATCAGTTCAGTGAGTGTTAAAAGAAATGCACATCACATAATCACCCTAGGGTTTAATTTTGCTAGCTGAGCACAGGGACCATTAAGTACTGAAGATGAAACCCAGCACTCAAGTAAGCTACCCACACACCTGCAGAGGATGAAGTTTCAGGCACAGGATATCTTCATCGGTGCTGCACACTTGGGAAAATTCAACTAGAGGGTCCTGGATGCGGCGGGCGAGGGAGACAGCCTGCCGCAGTACAGGAGGGTAGTCTCGGAAATCAGCCTACAAAGCAATGATAACGATTACTCAGTCTGCATGCACACCTTTTTAGTCACAGGTGATACTTTGTGGAATTCTTTGCTAATGACACTCAGGAATATTTCGTCTTAAAACAATCAAGATGATGTTAAAAACCCATCTCTTTAAATTGGTGTTTGATCTTGAAATTTAAATCAGGTCATAGTTGACTCCATCTATTCCTTCTGATTATTCTAGGTTCCTGACTAGTTTACATTATATCTTAGTGTCATTAGATATTTTATGCTGTTTTTATGACTTGCTCCATTTATTTGGTTTTAACTATCTAAATTTTACCTGTTTTATTAATATATGGTGCTTGATATGTACGTTTTTATTTGGAAACCATCTTAAACGTTTTGGCTAGGTAATGTAGAAATGTTTTAAATAAAATAAAGTGGCTCGGCACTTAACACACAGCAACACGTTATATTTATTTATTTAAACATTTTTATATACCGGCATTAGTTGTGGACATCATGCCGGTTTACAGTAAAACTGGTTAAGCTTAGAAATTACATTTTAACAGGGGAGTCAAAACTGGGAGAGGGGGTAAGAGGTAGCTAAGAAAGGACAGAATAACAAAACGTGTTTCCTTGAATTGAGGGGAGAGAGTATAACAAAACATAGATCCTCAATGTGAGGAAAAGATGAGCAGACGCAAAGTGGTCTACTTTGGAAATGGAGTGAGGGCCTTTATTCTGGGTAAGCTTGCTTGAACAACCATGTTTTCAATTTCTTTTTGAAGTTGTTCATACATGGTTCAAGGCGTAGGTCAAGCGGTAGTGTGTTCCAATGAGTTGGACCTGCGATCGAGAGAGCACAGTCGCGTGTGGAGGAGAGGTGGGCTATTTTAAGGGAGGGCACCAGTAGGGTGCCTGTTTTGGCCGTTCTGGAAGGTCGGTTGGATTTGGGAGTTGTGAAAGGGAAGTCTAACCAGTCGGAGTTGTGGGTGTGAATTGCTTTGTGAATTATGGTGAGGGTTTTGTAGATAATGCGTGAGGTTATAGGGAGCCAATGTAGGTCTCTGAGGATAGGAGTAATGTGATCATATTTATGGGAGTTTGCAATGAGTCTCGCTGTCGCATGTTGTAACATTTGTAGGGGTTTAATGGTAGAGAAGGGGAGGCCTATGAGTAAAGCATTGCAGTAGTCTAGTTTGGATGTGATGGTGGCCTGGATAACTGTGCGGAAATCTTGGGTGTGTAGGAGTGGTCTGAGTTTTTTAAGCACATTGAGTTTGAAAAAGCAGGCTTTGAGTATGGAGTTTACGTAGTTTTTCATACTTAGTTGATGGTCGAGGAGAACTCCTAGGTCATATATACTCCTTGGTCCCATATCAAGAAAGTCTTGGGGAGCCTCTCTGGGAAGCTGGGCAGGACAGTAAAATCAAGAGCCATAGGTAGCTTTCTTCAGGAAGGTAGAGAAAGAGGAGGAGAGGAGCCGGTGTGGGTGGAGGAGACACAGTAATATGGTAGATGACAACAGATAAAAAAAAATCAGTTGACTTCCTCTCTGGTTCTCCATCACTTTGGGTAAATGAGCTATTACAGATCTTGTCTACCCATACTTAACACCCAGGCCCGCCCCCATGTCTTACCAGCACATAGGGAGACTTGCCTCAGATTTTTTGCTGTTCATATACAGGACGGCGAGCTCATTGTCCACCACTTCCACCCCAACAGATGACATCTGTTGCCCCTGATCCAGCTCATGCACAATACGCTTCACATCTTCCATCATCATCTGAGCATCCCTGTGAGAGCAAGTGGGGAGAGAAAAAAGCCTCATTCCCTGACAAATACTCTCTCACATCTGCATCTATAATTTTATTAAGTGTCATGCTGCTCAAGACTTTACAGTAAAATGAATTAAAAACAGGTGCAGTCAAGAGGAGACTTATTAAAGGCACCAAAATATAAAAGGTTGACAGAGGGAGATAAGCCCACTGCCCGGAATGGAGTAGCAGGATAAGAAAGGGTTTAACTTAATTTTGCTCACACCTTTGATCCATGTGTGTAAATGTTCTATCAGTAGTACAGAGCTGGACTCATGGAAATGCTGACAGGAGGTTAACAAGGAACAGCTGCTGGAACCTCACAGAGATTGCAGCAACCTCTTCCCCAGAAAGGTGAAATTACTTCTTACCTGCAGGGCCGGCGCATCCAGGGGGCGCCGAAGAGCAGCCACGTAGTGTCGCAAGCTCATGGCAAACAGAAATAGAGACTGTGTGCTTCTCGCGGCCCTGAGAAGCACACAGTGTCGCGTCCCCCCCCCACCTGTTTCGGCGCAGACTGTTTCTATTTATCTTTGCCGTGAGCGGGATAGGCCCCGCTTGCGGCACCACGTGGCTACTCTTCGGCACCCGCTACGCTCGGTGCCCTGAGAAGCACACAGTCAGCGCCGAAACAGGTTGGGGGGGGGGGGAGGGGCGGCAGCGCAAGGGTCGCCTAGGGCGCCCAATACCCTTGCTCCGGGGCCCTGCTTACCTGATAATTTCCTTTCCTCGAAGTAAGGCAAGCCAGTCCACACCAGGGGATTGTGTACTCCAACCAGCAGGTGGAGACAGAGAACACAGAATCGCTGACGTCACCCTCATATAGCTCTGCACAGGCACCAGCAAGCCAGTATTTCTCCAAAAGCAAATTGTGGACACTAACCACTAAACATTAATATTGCATTCTATTCAACTGAACCTTGTGGATTCTTTTAATTTTTTTTTTTTTTTTTTTAACAGAAATACTGGGCTAAGTTCCACTAACGATAGTCCTTTAAATCAATCAGAGTAGCTGAGAAGAACGGAACTCACCCAATTTGTGGGAGTCCAGCTGCATGAAAGATCCTGGAACCTCATTCCTTTCTGGACAAGGATCTAGCACAGGGGTCGGGAACCTTTTTGGCTGAGAGAGCCATGAACGCCACATATTTTAAAATGTAATTCCATGAGAGCCATACTAACTACAACCCCCTACTCTCCTGACGCCCCCAAGACCTGCCAAATTAATTTACTACAACCCCCCATCCTCCTAAACCCCCCCCCCCCAAGACCTGCCAAAAGTCCCTGGTGATCCAGCGGGGATCCAGGGCTCGCAGACAAATCTTTAATAAAAAAGTAAAAATCTAACAAACCCCCCACCCTCCTGACGCCCCCCCAAGACCTCCAAAATTAATTTACTACAACCCCCACCCTCCTGACCCCCCCAAGACCTGCCAAAAGTCCCTGGTGGTCCAGCGGGGGTCCAGGATCGATCTCCTGGACTTGGGCTGTCTGCTGCCAGTAGTCAAAATGGCGCCGATGGCCCTTTGCCCTCACTATGTCACTGGGGTTGACCAATGGCGGCGGTAGCCCCTGTGACATAGTAAGGGCAAAGGGCCGTCGGCGCCATTTTGACTACTGGCAGCCGACAGCCCAAGTCCAGGAGATCGATCCCGGACTGCTCCTGGACCCCCGCTGGACCAGCAGGGACTTTTGGCAGGTCTTGGGGGGGGGGGGGGGTCAGGAGGGTGGGGGTTGTATTAAATTAATTTTGGAGGTCTTGGGGGACGTCAGGAGGATGGGGGGTTTTGTTAGATTTTTACTTTTTTATTAAAGATTTGTCTGCGAGCCAGATTCAGCCATCAAAAGAGCCATATCTGGCTCCCGAGCCATAGGTTCCTGACCCCTGATCTAGCATCACAGAAGAAAGTCGGCCACTTCAAGACAGCCCCGGACAGGAAGGTGGACTGGCTTGCCTTACTTCGAGGAAAGGAAATTATCAGGTAAGAAGAAATGTCACCTTCCTCTTCATCCAAGCAAACCAGTCCACACCAATGGGATGTAACAAAGCTCTGTCCCCAAAGGTGGGAGGCTGCCTGAGGCTCAAGCAGCACTGCCCTGGCAAAGCCAGAATCCTCCCGAGCTGCCACATCCAGTTGGTAATACCTGGCAAACATATGCAAAGAAGACCACGTCATTACTCTACAAATCTCTGCTGGAGAAAGCAAACGTAATTCTGCCCAGCCAGGGTTGAATATGCTCCAACTTGACTCGGAAGAGACTTTCCGGAATCCACATAATGTGCAGACACTACTTCCTTAATCCAACGAGCCACCATGCCCTGAGAAGCTGCCTCCCCCTTCTCCCCCCCCAGTGAACGAAAAGCCTATCAGATTTCCAAAACTTGCTTGTAACCTCCAGATAACGCAATAGACGCCACCGCATGTCCATCGGCTGCAATTTCCTGTATTCCTGACCAT